>NC_091368.1:21807051-21887981 GCF_038502225.1 Cherax quadricarinatus
GGCACCTACTCTAAAAGAGCTGGGCATGATGTCAATGTTATGTGAGGTGCGAGGTTCTGACAAGAACTTTGGTAAGATGGGGGAGGAAGAAGGATGGGTAAGGATGGGATGTTGGAAAGGTTTGGGAAGGTGATGGAGTAGGTGGGGTTTTAAAGGTAAGTGGCCTATCCCCTTTGGTGCAATTTAAATATGCGTGTGTGCATGTTGTGTAATTCGTAGAAAAGTTGAATTCATGAGATAGGTATACCTCCTGCCCATCAATTGCACACTGCTATATCATCTGTATACCGGTGTGCCACTGAATTGGAAGGATGCATACTGTTTGCAATTTCCATTTTTTTTTTTTTGCGCAAGAAGACGAGCTTTTAAATCTCTGCACAAAATTCAATTTAAACCAGCAAATAATAGAGCCTACTAGACTGGAGAATACACTAGACCTCATCTTCACTAACAATAATGATCTGATAAGAAATGTCACCATATCAAAAACAATATACTCAGATCACAACATAATTGAGGTTCAGACATGTATGCGTGGAGCCCCAGACCGACATAATGAGACTAGTCACGAGGGAGCATTCACCAAATTCAACTTCAATAACAAAAACATAAAGTGGGACCAAGTAAACCAAGTCCTAACCGATATAAGCTGGGAAGATATACTAAGCAACACAGACCCCAACTTATGCCTAGAACAGATTAACTCGGTGGCACTCGATGTATGCACAAGGCTTATTCCTCTAAGAAAAAGGAGGAGTAGATGTAAAATAGAAAGAGACAGGCGCTCCCTTTACAGGCGACGGAAAAGAGTAACAGAGCGGCTAAAAGAGGTCAATATATCTGAAATGCGTAGGGAGACACTGGTCAGAGAAATAGCAAGCATCGAATTTAAGCTAAAAGAATCCTTTAGGAGTCAGGAATCGCGGGAAGAACTAAAAGCCATAAATGAAATCGAAAGAAACCCAAAGTATTTCTTCTCCTATGCCAAATCAAAATCGAGAACAACGTCCAGTATTGGGCCCCTACTTAAACAAGATGGGTCCTACACAGATGACAGCAAGGAAATGAGTGAGCTACTCAAGTCCCAATATGACTCAGTTTTTAGCAAGCCGCTAACCAGACTGAGAGTCGAAGATCAAAATGAATTTTTTATGAGAGAGCCACAAAATTTGATTAACACAAGCCTATCCGATGTTATCCTGACGCCAAATGACTTCGAACAGGCGATAAATGACATGCCCATGCACTCTGCCCCAGGGCCAGACTCATGGAACTCTGTGTTCATCAAGAACTGCAAGAAGCCCCTATCACGAGCCTTTTCCATCCTATGGAGAGGGAGCATGGACACGGGGGTCGTCCCACAGTTACTAAAAACAACAGACATAGCCCCACTCCACAAAGGGGGCAGTAAAGCAACAGCAAAGAACTACAGACCAATAGCACTAACATCCCATATCATAAAAATCTTTGAAAGGGTCCTAAGAAGCAAGATCACCACCCATCTAGAAACCTATCAGTTACACAACCCAGGGCAACATGGGTTTAGAACAGGTCGCTCCTGTCTGTCTCAACTATTGGATCACTACGACAAGGTCCTAAATGCACTAGAAGACAAAAAGAATGCAGATGTAATATATACAGACTTTGCAAAAGCCTTCGACAAGTGTGACCATGGCGTAATAGCGCACAAAATGCGTGCTAAAGGAATAACAAGAAAAATCGGTCGATGGATCTATAATTTCCTCACTAACAGAACACAGAGAGTAGTCGTCAACAGAGTAAAGTCCGAGGCAGCTACGGTGAAAAGCTCTGTTCCACAAGGCACAGTACTCGCTCCCATCTTGTTCCTCATCCTCATATCCGACATAGACAAGGATGTCAGCCACAGCACCGTGTCTTCCTTTGCAGATGACACCCGAATCTGCATGACAGTGTCTTCCATTGCAGACACTGCAAGGCTCCAGGCGGACATCAACCAAATCTTTCAGTGGGCTGCAGAAAACAATATGAAGTTCAACGATGAGAAATTTCAATTACTCAGATATGGTAAACATGAGGAAATTAAATCTTCATCAGAGTACAAAACAAATTCTGGCCACAAAATAGAGCGAAACACCAACGTCAAAGACCTGGGAGTGATCATGTCGGAGGATCTCACCTTCAAGGACCATAACATTGTATCAATCGCATCTGCTAGAAAAATGACAGGATGGATAATGAGAACCTTCAAAACTAGGGAGGCCAAGCCCATGATGACACTCTTCAGGTCACTTGTTCTATCTAGGCTGGAATATTGCTGCACACTAACAGCACCTTGCAAGGCAGGTGAAATTGCCGACCTAGAAAATGTACAGAGACCTTTCCCGGCGTGCATAACGGAGATAAAACACCTCAATTACTGGGAGCGCTTGAGGTTCCTAAACCTGTATTCCCTGGAACGCAGGAGGGAGAGATACATGATTATATACACCTGGAAAATCCTAGAGGGACTAGTACCGAACTTGCACACGAAAATCACTCACTACGAAAGCAAAAGACTTGGCAGACGATGCAACATCCCCCCAATGAAAAGCAGGGGTGTCACTAGCACGTTAAGAGACCATACAATAAGTGTCAGGGGCCCGAGACTGTTCAACTGCCTCCCAGCACACATAAGGGGGATTACCAACAGACCCCTGGCAGTCTTCAAGCTGGCACTGGACAAGCACCTAAAGTCAGTTCCTGATCAGCCGGGCTGTGGCTCGTACGTTGGTTTGCGTGCAGCCAGCAGCAACAGCCTGGTTGATCAGGCTCTGATCCACCAGGAGGCCTGGTCACAGACCGGGCCGCGGGGGCGTTGACCCCCGGAACTCTCTCCAGGTAAACTCCAGGTAATTCTTTGGGATCTGAGTGGGGGGGGGGTGCTGATGGTGTAGTCGGTTGTGTTCGTTGGTTGGGGAGGGTTCTCTCTGTCTGGCACATAGAGTTCCTGCATGTCATATAGTTGTCTCTTCTTTAGTTTATCAAGCCTGACATTAATTGCAGTGATTCTCTGTTGCATGTGCAGGTCTTCAGTCCGGATTCTATCTCTGAATCTGGTGCCAGTGATGAAGTGGAGTGCTTTGTTTTGGACTCTTTGGAGTTTTAGCATATTGATTTTAGTTAGAGACATAGGTATGCAAGGGTATTCTAGCAGAGGTCTGATCATCATCTTGTAGAGGTGTTTCTTGATGTGGGGAGGGGGGGGGGCTACGTTAAATCGGAAAAGTTAACTGAGGCAGGATTTTGCTAGGCTCACTTTTGGTTATGTGGGAGGTGGAGTTGAGTAATCTGTCGATCTCATACCCTAGGATCTTGTTTGGATTTCTGATGCCAATTCGTGTACCTCTGATGAAAATGCCCCTTTTGTCTTCAATGGTTGATGCTAAGCAACCGACGGTGCTGATGAGGACTTTATCTGGGTTGATAGTGATTCTCCATTTTTTCTCCCACATGGCTGTTCTTCGCAGTTCCTTCATTTTCTCTATTGCTCTATGTTTGTTTGCGCCAGAGATGGGGGCTGAAGAGACCACATGGATGACATCATCTGCAAATTGGGTGAAGATGGTATCATTGTGTTCAGGTTGGGGGAGGTCGTTAACATATATGTTGAAGAGTATAGGGCTGAGGCATGAGCCTTGTGGTATGCTAGCTGTTGGCGTGAAGGGTGTAAGTGCCGTTCCATGGAAGGTGGGAATGATACTTCTACCTGTTAAGTTGTATATGAGCCTGAGAAAGGTCCAGTTGTGATCTGGGAGGTCTGCAGGTTTGAAGATGAGTCCGTTGTGCCACAGGCTGTCGAAGGCCTTGTGTACATCCCTAGTTGCAATCAGGGCCAGGTTCCCTTGCTTCATCACAGAGCTTTGGTAAGATGGGAGGGAGGAAGAAGGATGGGTAAGGATGGAATGTAGGAAAGGTTGGGGAGGGAGGAGGGGTAGGTGGGGTTGTAAAAGGGTAGTGGCCTATCCACTTTGGTGTATTTTGAATATGCGTGTGTGCATATTGAGTAATTTATAGAGAGGTTGGTTTTATGAGTGGGGTATACCTCCTGCCCATCAATTATACACTGCTATATTGTTGTTATACCAGTGTGCCATTGAATTGGAAGGATGCATACTGCGTGCAATTGTTTTTTTTTTTTTTTTTTTAAGAGGTTGGTCAGAAGGCCGTAGCTGCAGGCGGAAGTTGCAGGTCATTTGATGGTGGTTGGTTGCTCACCTGGGGTTGGCTGGCTAAGCAGTGACTGAGGTGGTGTCCTGCAGGAGCGTATTTGTAGTGCAACAAGATTTGTTGTGAGGTGTAGATTGATAGAAGTGGGTCACCAGGAGATGGGGAGCGTTAGTCGTGTTACTGGACATAGAATGGTTCCGGTGGTATCCATTCTTCTTCTGCAGGGAGGTATCTTAAGATTTTCGGTCGAGGGAAGTTCTCCTTGTGGATGAAGCATCGAACTCTTTGTTGGAGGGTCATTCTTTGGGCTCTGTGGGGAGGGGTGGTAATGGTATAGTCGGTCGTGTTCACTGGTAGGGGGGGGGTTCTCTCTGTCAGGCACATAGAGTTCCTGCATGTCATATAGTTGTCTCTTCGTGAGTTTATCTAACCGGACATTGATTGCCGGGATTCTCTGCTGTATGTGGAGGTCCTCGGTCCTGATTCTGTCTCTGAGTCTGGTGCCAGTGATGAAACGGAGGGCTTTGTTTTGGACTCTTTGGAATTTTAGCATGTTGGTTTTGGTTGTGAGCTACAAGGGTGCACAGGGGTATTCCAGGAGAGGTCTGATCATCTTGTATTGGTGTAGTTTGATGTGGGGAGGAGCTGCTTTGAATCGATAAAGTTGGCCAAGGCGGGCTTTAGCTAAGTTTACTTTTTTGGTTGTGTGGGATGTAGAGTTGAGTAATCTGTCGATCTCGTATCCTAGGATCTTGTTTGGATTCCTAATAGCAATTCGGGCGCACCTGATGGAGATGCCCCCTTTGTCTTCTATGGTTGATGGCAAGCATCCGATGGTGCTGATGAGGACTTTGTCTGGGTTGGTTGTGATTCTCCATTTCTTCTCCCACCTGGCTGTTCTATTTAGTTCTTCATTCATTTTCTCGATTGCTCTCCTATGTTTATTTGCACCAGCTGTAGGGGTGGAGGAGACAACATGGATGACATTGTCTGCAAATTGGGTGATGATGGTGTCAGTATGTTCAGGTTGGGGGAGGTCATTGACGTATATGTTGAAGAGGATAGGGCTGAGACAAGAGCCTTGGGGTACTCCTGCTGTTGGTGTGAAGGGATTTGATTCCATTCCATGGAATGTGGGGATGATTCTTCTTCCTGTTAAGAAGTTGTAGATAGCCTGAGGAAGGTCCAGTTGTGATCAGGGAGGTCTACGAGTTTGTAATTGAGGCTGTCATGCCAAAGGCTGTCAAAGGCCTTTTGCACGTCCCTGGTGGTGATAAGGGCCAGATTCCCTTCCTTCTTCAGGCTGGCCAAGGCATCAAAGATGTTTATGGCATGCTGAGTGCTACGGTGGTACCTGAAGCTGAACTGCTTTTCAGAGAATAGGTGGTTGAACTCCATGTAGTAATTTAGTCTGCTGGAGATTATTCTTTCGAAGACTTTGCCTGTGACTTCGAGTAGGGAGATGGGTCTGTAGTTCTCGGGGTTGCGGTTGTTCTTGTTAGGTTTGGCGATGAAGATCATCTTAGCTGTCTTGAAAGCCACTGGGAAGTGACCAGATGCCAAGATGGCATTGTAGATATTCACCAGTGACATCTTGCAGTTACGGGGAAGGTACTTTAGTTGTTTAGCTGTTATGCCTGATGGGCCAGGAGCTGTGTTTCTCAGTCGCCCTATGACTTGGGACACTTCTCTGAGCGTGATTGGTCTGGTAAGGGGGTGTTCGTCTTCGAGGGAAGATGTGTCAATTGTTGGTATGGGATGGAAGTCTTCTAGGTTATCATCATGCCATTGGTTGACCAACTGGTAGTGGATATTGTTAAATCTTCTGCTGTCATTGTGTGAGAGAATGTTCTCCCATACTTCGCCCATCAGCTTGGCTTGGTCCGGTGGGTCATCAAGTAGGGTAGTCACTACCTCGCCGTCTTCGTCGGTGAAGGAGTGAGTAAGGTGTTGAGTGGGAGTGTGTTTGGCTCCTAGGAGTCTGTGGATCTTGTTCCAGAATTTGTCTGGGTGGCGTTTATACTGGTTTGCTTGGTGCACCAGATAATCCCAAAGATCTCTTTTATGTTGGGTTATAAGTGCGATTAGCTCTCTTCTCAATCTTTGTAGGACTTCCCGGGAGGGTTGCCCTGTGAGGAAGTGACTGCTGCACTCTGATTGGTACGTGTTCATTCTGTCCTTGATTTCCCTGGTTGGTTTGTATTGTTGGTAGATCTTGGACGATGTTAGTGTGCAGCAGGCTTGCGTGGCCTCATTGATTCTGGCGTGGAGGGAGTTAATTGCTCCGTCTTTTGCATTGGAGGGCTGGTCTTCGAGAGAAATGGTTTGGTCATTTCCTAAGAAGGCTCTATAGGGGTCAAAGCCTAACGTCTTCAGGTTCAGTTTAGGGAAGGTGGGTGTACGGAACGGAGTGGACTGTAACTTGATTACCACGGGGATGTGGTCTGACCCAGCATTGCTGCCTGGGGAGACTCTGCAGTGGAACAGGTCGCAGTCTCTGCTGGTGAGGACTACGTCTGGGGTGCCTGGGTGGGGGCCCATGAACGACTTGAAGAATGGGCCTTGGAATGTAAGGTCTTTCGCAGCCATTATGTGGTATAGTTGTTTCCCCTTGTGGTCACCTTGGGGCTGGGTGGCTCCACAATTGAAGAGAGCAGGGTGGTGGGCATTGAAGTTCCCTGCTAGGACAGTAGGGATATTTCTATTGAGAAGACGGTGTAAGGGAATGGATTCGATTTACGGCTGTCTGGGAGGGAAGTACCCGGTGCCTACTTGGAGTCGCCCGTGTGATGTTGGTACTTCGACCGCTAGGACGTTGTCCTCGTCGACATGTAGATTGCGGAATTCATGTCCCTGCTTCACTAAGATGGCCACCCTGCTGTTGGGCCCCCTGGATTTCTCGAGAGTTGAGTGCCCACGTATCTTTATGTGCTGGTCAGGTCTGGCTGATGTTTCATTTAAGAGGATAATGTCTGGGTTGTGATTACAGAGTTCTAGTTCAAGGAGGTAGCAGTTGTTGAAGAAGTGTCGGATGTTAATTTGTAGAATTGTGATCCCCATTATTTTACGTGTTTGGCAAGGTTGCTGTGGACAGCGGATGGGTGTTTGGTAGCGCAGTCTCGTGGTGGTTGGGTGCGCTTTCTGTTGGGAGTGCAGGAGGGAGTGGGGTTATAGTCTTGGGTGGACTTCTGAGTGAAGAGTTGGTCATCGTCTGTGCTGTTGGCGATAGTGCCATCTGATGACGAGTCTGATTCATCGTCTGATATCAAGGGCATGTCAGGTTCAGAGTTAAGCTGTGGGGTTAGGTCGTCGGTCGCCTCAGAAGTTGACGTTGCCGACATGGGGGATACTGGGCATTGCGTAAGGGAGAACATGTGCTGATATTGAACGTGTTGTTCAGGGGGTGTCTCGCATGGGGTGGTGGTGGGATCAGGTTTGTCCTGTGGGTCAGCCTCATTGGCGGTGGGCTGTGCATTGGTTGGTGATGCAGTTGCAGGGATAACAAGATGTGCTGTCTCATCCTCTCAGGCCTGCCCCACTGGGATCATTGGGAAGTGTCTATGGCGAAGGGGCATCGTAGCCAGGCAGCCTAACAGGTAGTGCACCAAGGACTTCAGAATCATTCGGTCACAATGGGCACAGAGCTCCTCTCGTGCCCGTTCAACAATCCGCACAGTGGTGGGATACCCTAAGTGTAGGCGGTGGATATGCACCCTCAGTTCTCTGGACTGTGTCTGAATACTTGGAGGGGGCGCCCTGTGGGTCGCCCTGACATACCAACAGAGGCTCCGTGAATCCCCAGGGTCAGGGAATGGGCGCCTGGCCGCACCGGCAGCCCACAGCACAATCTGGCTGAGGCTGATGGAGATTGCAGCACATGGCTGTGCCTCGAGGGTTGCAGTCCTAGGAGCCTCATCTGCAGCATCATTGCCAGGGATACCCACATGGCTCGGGATCCAGTTGATGGTAGCCCTGCAACCCTGGGCCATGAGAGTCTGCAGGTCACCCCGGATGGATGTGATTAAGTGTATGTTGTCCTTTGGCTCTCTATGCATAAGCGCTTGGATCGCTGCCTTGGAATTTTTTTTTCTATTCTATTCTATTCTATTTGATTCGCCGGTATGGTATCCCGGCCCGGGTCTCTTCCATTTTGGTGACCCGGCATTGGCTCCCTGGGTAGGGAAGTGTTGTTTATCTTTACTTGCACCTGCATGGCAGGTCTTCTGCAGGAAGGGGGGTACCTCACCGGCTCTATGGCCAGATGACGTTAGTGTGCACTAACAGCAGCTGGTGTGCAGTGCAATGGAGGCCCAAAGCAGGCCCTCCCAGCAACTTTAGCGGGGGGGGGCAGATGACGTGCAATGACTGGAAGTAAGGTTTCCAAGCCCCTGACAGCTAAGTACACAAGATGTGCTGCCTCATCCTCTCGGGCCTGCCCCACTGGGGTCATTGGGAAGTGTCTACGGTGAAGGGGCATCGTAGCTGGGCAGTCTAACAGGTAGTGCACTAAGGGCTTTGGAACCATTCGGTCACAATGGGCACAGAGCTCCTCTCGTGCCCGTTCAACAATCCTCTCAGTGGTGGGATACCCTAAGCGTAGGCGGTGGATATGCACCCTCAGTTTTCTGGACTGTGTCCGAATACTTGGAGGCGGCGCCCTGTGGGTCGCCCTGACATACCAACAGAGGCTCCGTGAATTCCCAGGGTCAGGGAATGGGTGCCTTGCTGCACCGGCAGCCCACAGCACAATCTGGCTGAGGCTGATGGAGAGTGCAGCACATGGCTGTGCCTCGAGGGTTGCAGTCTTTGCAGCCTCATCTGCAGCATCATTGCCAGGGATACCCACATGGCTCGGGATCCAGTTGATGGTAGCCCTGCATCCCTGGGCCATGAGAGTCTGCAGGTCACCCCTGATGGATGTGATTAAGTGTATGTTGTCCTTTGGCTCTCTGTGCATAAGCGCTTGGATCACTGCCTTGGAATCAATGTGGATGATGAGGGGACGCTGATGGTCTGCAAGAGCATGCTGCAGAGCTTGTTGGATGGCAAAGAGTTTGGCCTGGAGGATGGTGCAATGGTCTGGGAGGCGCCAACCTGCTGTCAGATTGCTGTGGAATATCCCAGCAGCTGTGCGGCTTGCCACTGGGTCTCTGGAGCCATCGGTGTAATATGACACACACCCTGGGCCTTCCGCACCCACAGTGCTAGCCGAGGCAAGTCGTTGCAGAATGTCCTGGGTGCAATGGCTCTTGCTGTCTGGTAAGGTTGTCCAGTGCACTGCAAACAGCTCTGGTGCCCAGTCTGTGGCAGCCTCTCGCCTGGAGCAATGTCATGGGCAGGAGCTTCCCTGTGGCATCTGCTACCCACCACATCCATCGGCGGCCGGGACGCAGTGGAATGACCTGTCCCTGGCGGACCCGTAAATCTCTCATCAGTTTGTCAGCCCCTGGGAGTCGGAGATACTGTGCGATCCTCTTGGCAGCTACCAGTTGGATCCTGTCTTCAAGAGGCTGTAGCTGCACCTCAAGGTACAGAGCCACTGCATTGGCCCACCTAGGAGCCCCCAGCATGGCCCGTACAGCTGTGTTCTGAATGACACAGAGGGATTTGATGTTTGTGTGTTTTTTTTTTCTATTCTATTTGATTCGCTGGTATGGTATCCCGGCCCGGGTCTCTTCCATTTTGGTGACCCGGCATTGGCTCCCCGGGTAGGGAAGTGACGTTTATCGTTACTTGCACCTGCGTGGCAGGTCTTCAGCAGGAAGGGGGGAGTACCTCACCGGCCCTATGGCCAGATGACATACCAAACGTTAGTGTGCACTAACAGTGGCTGGTGTGCAGTGCAATGGAGGCCCAAAGCAGGTCCTTGCAGCAACTTCAGCAGGGACACGCGGGTGACGTGCAATGACTGAAAGTAAGGTTTCTAAGTCCCTTTTTTCATCATTCATTCATCTTTAAATATTAGCCTGTATTCTCCCGGCCCGGGCTTTTTCCAAGTGGTGACCCGGCCTTGGCTCCCTCTTTAGGGAGTGTCTGAGACCTAAGTCTCCCATGGGAGAAGGCAAAAGTACCTCCTCATCTTTGGGACCAACTGTCCCCAGCCACAAGCTAGGCCTCTCTGGTCTGCCATCCCCGCCCCAAGGGGGCAAATGGGAATGACAGTCTTATGAGCTAAAGGCTCGGACTCACACACCTACCCTACCCTAGAAGGGTTAGGCATGGTGTCGAAGTTTTTTTTTTTTTTTTTCGCTCGTATTCTCCTAAAAATAAGTTTTTTTTTTTTTTTTTTTTATTCGCTGCTATTCTCCCGGCCCGGATCTTTTCCAAGTAGTGGTGACCAGGCCTTGGCTCCCTATCTGGGGAGTGTCTTGAGACTTAAGTCTCCCATGGGAGGCGGTACAGTACCTCCTCATCTTTGGGACCAAGTGTCCCCAGGCCTAACCACATTCCCCGCCCTCACTGGGCTCGTAGGGAGAAGCTAGGCCTCTGGTCTGCCAGTTATTATTATTATTATTATTAAATATTAGCCGGTATTCTCCCGGCCCGGGCCTTTTCCAAGTGGTGGCCCGGCCTTGGCTCCCTCTTTAGGGAGTGTCTGAGACCTAAGTCTCCCATGGGAGGAGGCACAAGTACCTCCTCATCTTTGGGACCAACTGTCCCCAGGCCTAGCCACAAGCTAGGCCTCTCTGGTCTGCCATCCCCGCCCCAAGGGGGCTAATGGGAATGACAGTCTTATGAGCTAAAGGCTCGGACTCAGGCACCTACCCTACCCTAGAAGGGCTGGGCATGGTGTCGATCTTTTATTTTATTTTACTTTCATTTTATATAAAATTCTTATATTCTTTTTAAATTTTGCAAAGATTTCAAAGTCTGTAAAAGATCTGAAACAATACTAATAAATGGTAAATAAAAATTGTATTTTATTAATGAATTTTATATTTAAAATCACATAATATTAACTAATAGTTAGTTCGGCTGTATACTAAGGGTAAACTATTTCATTCATTTTCTTTAGGGAAGCTGCAGCCGCAATCTAAAAGTGAGAAGCTCTTGTTCCAAGGAAAAAGACCTGATCTCCCCTTCCTTTGATAAGACCCGATTGCCTTCCATACTACAAGAGTCGTATGACCCCCTACGCGTTTAGCTCTTCTCCGTAACAGGGAGGAGAGTGATTTATTTTACAGCTGATCCTCTATTACAAGTTAATATAAATGACTCAATTTACTTTATTCCCATTATATCTCCTTTTATTGTAAATGATTTTCACACAGTTGAGTTACTTAGCTGTTTTAAATTTAAAATCTTAAATAATAAGATATTACAAGGACACCAGTGGAAATAAGTCACTGCTGACTATTTTTCGGGGTTATACTTGGTAATTTACACTATGTATGATAATTGTACTTATGTATAACTGTGCCTAAATAAACTTTTATGTTTATTTACTATAGCACTAAAATAATAAAAAAAAAAAAATTGTATAAATGAATGAAGATTTTTAAAATCCACGCTGCTTGCATTTCTTGAGTTATCCTTAGTAAGTACGTACGTACGTTTTTATTTATGTTCAGGTACACATAAATAGTTACATAGATTATAATACATAGCAGCATATGTATAGATTACCCAGGATAACCCAAAAAAAGTCAGAGTAGATCGATACCATGCCTAACCCTTGTAGGGTAGGGTAGGTGCCTGAGCCCGAGCCTTTAGCTCATAAGACTGTCATTCCCATTAGCCCCCTTGGGGTGGGGATGGCAGACCAGAGAGGCCTAGCTTGTGGCTAGGCCTGGGGACAGTTGGTCCCAAAGATGAGGAGGTACTTGTGCCTCCTCCCATGGGAGACTTAGGTCTCAGACACTCCCTAAAGAGGGAGCCAAGGCCGGGCCACCACTTGGACAAGGCCCGGGCCGGGAGAATACCGGCTAATCTTTAACTAACTAACTAAAGTCAGAGTGACTTATTGCCATTGAGATCCTTGATTATTATTAACCTTTCTGCGTTAACCTTCTGCGTTAATTACGTCTGATACATGAAGTGTTAGGCTAGTTAATGATGAAACATGTTATGATTTGTTAGGATTTTTAACCCGAAGGGTTAGCAACCCAGGATATCCCTGGGAGGGGTAAGCAATCCTTGGTAACCCAGAGGAGGGTAAAGCCACTAAGGAAACCCAGGGAAGTTGTGGAAATTTATTTGGTCCCTAAAGTTCCACAGGACAGATACGGCGTACAAAGGGGGTCCCAGAATGGCCGTAATGGAACGGCTGAGCTGGGTGGCCCTTAAACCCACCCAAACAAAAAGCGTTCTCCCCGAGTTGGCGTGGTTGGCAAGCACTATTTAAGTTATAGATTTACCCTTCAGGGAAGGAGTAGGTAGTTTTACTGGTAGTAAACTAATATTAGGATCATTGAGGCAACTGTAGATAATAATAATAAGACCTTAACATAGGTAGTAATAGGCCGATAATGTAGGCAAACACTAGGTTAAGTTAGCTAGGGAGAACTGGCAGCCCTAGCTTGAAGGATGAGGCGCGGGTCTGGAAGACACGAGCTCTCCCTTCTGTAGACAGACACCAACTGGACAACACGTGCCGTGATCAGCAGACGGCGCCCCCACGTGTCTTTACAGCTGACCTAGAGATTGTTGACTGGCCTACAGAATCCCCCAAGGCCAATGGTATTGATGACTGGACAGACATTTTTCTTAACAAATTACTTAGACTATACAACAAACATTGTCCTATAAAAACGAAACAGATCACAAACAAACGGCTTGGTTGCCCATGGCTAACCAGTACCATTCTGAAATCCATTGACAAGAAACACCAATATGAAAAGCAACATAGACAGGGCTTAATACACAAAGATATTCTTAAACACTATTCATCAGTTCTCACCAAATTAATAAAGAAAGCCAAACAACTATACTACTCCAGTAGATTCACAGACACTAGAGGAGATATAAAAAAGACCTGGAAAACACTCTCTCAGATTCTAGGGACCCACAAACTGAAAAAAACCAAGAATATTGTCCTAACTAAACCTAATGAAACACCACTACATCCCACTGACACAGCTAACAAGATAAACAACTTCTTCTCAACCATAGGATCTAATGTCGCCAATAAAATCCCACATACCAATGCCCATGCCGGGGACTACCTAGATGGGAATTTCCCAAATTCCTTTTATTTTGCACCAACTGAGCCCTCGGAAGTCACCGAGATTATAAAGTCACTTAAAAACAACTCAGGGAATCTGTCTAATGTCCCACCATTACTGTACAAGTGAGTGGCCCATATCCTTTCGCATGCTATTTCATTACTTTTTAACAAGTCACTAGAAACTAGCACCTTCCCGAAACTACTCAAGATGGCAAGGGTTACACCAATACATAAAGGTGGTGACCCTACAGACTTAAACAACTATAGGCCAATATCAAACTTACCATTGCTATCCAAAATCTTTGAGAAACTCGTGCACAGGAGACTATATTCATTTATAACAACACAAAACATACTCAACCCCTGCCAATTTGGATTCAGGAAAAATAAAAGCACTAATGATGCAATCATAAAAATGCTAGATCTGCTTTACACAGCATTTTTATTGACCTAGGAATTTTTATTGACCTAAGAAAAGCTTTTGACACAGTAGACCACGACATCCTACTCCACAAACTTGACCATTACGGTATAAGAGGCCATGCGCTTGCTTATTTCAAATCTTACCTTACTAATAGGTATCAGTATGTCACCATTAAAGACACACCATCAACAACAAGACCACTTGATACTGGAGTTCCGCAGGAGTGTCCTTGGTCCCCTGCTTTTCCTCATATACATCAATGATCTTCCAAACGTATCTCAACACCTGAAACCCATTCTCTTTGCTGACGACACGACTTATGTCATCTCTCACCCTAATCTTGCCACCCTCAACACCATTGTTAATGAGGAGCTGATCAAAATATCGACTTGGATGACAGCCAATAAACTTATGCTTAACACTGACAAAACCTACTATATTATGTTTGGTAGCAGAGCAGGAGATGCACAAATTAACATTAAGATCGACAACACTCTAATTACCAGACATAATGAGGGCAAATTCCTAGGCCTATACCTTGACAACCTGAATTTCAGCACCCTTATCCAACACATAACCAAAAAAGTATCCAAAACGGTTGGGATCCTCTCCAAGATACGATACTACGTGCCGCAAAATGCCCTTCTCACACTATACCACTCACTTATTTATCCATACCTCACCTATGCTATTTGTGCTTGGGGATCAACTGCAGCAACACACCTAAAGCCAATAATAACCCAACAAAAACTGCAGTAAGAATAATCACTAAATCCCATCCCTGGCAACACACCCCCCCATTCTTCATAGATCTAAACTTACTCCCTGTTCAGTACATCCACACTTGCTACTGTGCAATCTACATCTACAAGACCTTAAACTCCAATATCAACCTTGACCTGAAACGCTTTCTTGATAGTTGTGACAGAACCCACAGGCATAACACCAGATAAACATCTCTACGGCATTCCCCGTGTCCGACTAAACCTTTACAAAAATTCAATGTATGTCAAAGGCCCTAAAATCTGGAACACCCTACCTGAGAACTCTAGAACTGCAGACACATTCATCACCTTCAAAACTACCATTAGAAAACACCTTATCTCCCTGATACATCCCATCAACTAACTACATGAATACCACCTGGTGGTTCACACTTACACTCACTCACCCATTTGACCATAAACAGAAATATTAATCTCTATCTTAAAATAATGAATCCTATGATACTCCCATACTGAAACTATGTACTGTGCCAAAACAAAAGCATTCACATTGCTAAACTCACAAACTAGTATTTAGTCACTTAGCCATAATACCAACTTACCTCATAATTTGTAATATTTTAAAATAAAGAATTAAACTAAGTCTGCCCGAAATGCCTAGCCATGCTAGGCGTTCTAGTGGTACACTCTGTAATCATTATTTAACTACATGTAAACCACACAACAACCAAATTCTGTAAATTCAACATTGTAATCTATATAGAGAATAAACTTTGAATTTGAATTTGAATTTGAATTTTGAGACCTGGGGAAATCTGGTAGAGGCACCTCAATGTACCGTAGATGACCTCCGTCAGACCCATACAGTAAGACAAGACCTCCACTTTATCTCGTAGATTTCTGGCCAGTGTCTGGGGAAAATTGTGAGTTGATCTGTAGGCCCTTTGTGCAGCAGGCAGTGCATGCCCAGTAAGTACCAGCATCTCTTGTTAGTCTGGAAGCTAGTGTCCGTATATGCATAGTTATACTAGGGGATGCACACCCTCTTGGATATAGGAATTTCTGAGGTGCAGGCAGGTCACTAATATCGATTGAATATTGCAGGAATTAAGGCTCCCGGTTGCACATGGTTTCTGAGGGGAAGTCCAAAGGGGCTAAGCTTAGGAAGGTTGAAGATCAAGATATATGCTGCAACGCCAAGTTAGTCCTTTATACGTGCATGCAGGCGAGTTTCTTGCAACATCAATCATTTGTGAAAATCTGTCCTATAAGCCACTTGTGAGGCTGAGGTACCCACCTCAGAGCTCAGTGTCAACAGAGTTTGCCAGGGTAGGCGGCTCACTTGGAGGCAGTCCACACAAATTTTCACAGAAGTCATTGCGTCATCAAGACTGTCTTAGGGGAGGTCAGGAGTGGTCGATGATGCTCGGTACTCGGGAGCAAAAAAAAAAAAAAAATAGAAAATAAAAATAAGTTAAGCTTACAAAAAATAGATTTACAATCTGGCAACACTTTTGGAGTAAATATCATGTTTATGCAACAAATTTTAGCCAAAGCAAGCAAACAATTTTGTTTATTTGTGTAGTATGCAAAATGTAGATTACATGTAATAAAATATAGAGTACAAAGAAAAATCAGGCCTAGCTTCTCCCTACGAACCCCGTGAGGGTGGGGACTGTGGCTAGGCCTGGGGACAGTTGGTCTCAAAGATGAGGGGGTACTTGTGCCTCCTCCCATGGGAGACTTAGGTCTCGAGATACTCCCCAGACAGGGAACCAAGGCCGGGTCACCACTCCTCGGAAAAGACCCGGGCCGGGAGCGTACCGGTGAATAATAATAAAAAAAATCAGTGGCCCGGTAGGTGAGCCAGCGGAAGGCCTCGGTCACATAACCAGAAGCTCCAAAGGCGGGTCATCATCTAAGACCCGCGTCAGGAAACACTTGTCCTGTTTCCTGACGAACGCAACGTATCCTAATGTAACGTAACGTAACTTAACGTAATCTTACCTAATATGTAGACTACTTAACACTAGACAGATTGCTGTGTGGTAAATTGTACTTGTGCATTATTACAATTTAGCAAAAAATATTACAGTTAGCACAATTTAAAAAGTACAATTCTAGGTTTGCATTAATACTTAATTAAAAATGATTTAGTAAAATTAAGTAAATTGAGATTTCTAAAGTAGTTTCAAACTGGATCTATGATTTTAGGCTGTGGAAAGCTTATAAGAAATGACCAAGAAACAAGAAGTAGCTGGATGAGTTGGATTTATTTGTTATAGCAAAGTGTTGGTTTAGGTAAGTTAGGGAGATGAGGTGATTTTTAATTACAGCTATAAATTGATTGGCAGACAAGGAAGTAAGTTTATTCATGTATACACAAATACAGTTACATAGATCATCAAACATAGCAGTGTATGTGGAAAGTACCTAGGATTATCCAAAACAGTCAGGGTGACTCCTCTCCCGATCGACACCATGCCCAGCCCTTCTAGGGCAGGGTAGGTGCCTGGGACAGAGCTTGCAGCTCACAAGCCTGCCATTCCCATTAGCCTTCTTGGGGCGGGGATGGCAGACCGGAGAGACCTAGCTTCTCCCTACGAGCCCCGTGAGGGCGTGGAATGTGGCTAGGCCTAAGGACACTTGGTCCCAAAGATGAGAGGGTACTTGTGCCTCCTCCCATGGGAGACTTAGGTCTCAGACACTCCCTAGACAGGGAGCCAAGGCCGGGCCACCACTTGGAAAAGGCCCGGGCCCGGAGAACACCGGCGAATTAAAAAAAAAAAACAGGGTGACTTATTTCCAGTGGGGTCCTTTGAACCTGTCGCTATTTCCGGCAATGAATTTCAGATCTTGAGCTCTTTATGTGCATTGCATTTTTGAATAAGGTAAGACGAACACAGGAGAATACCGGGGAATAAAAAAAAAAAAAGAAAAAGAAAAAGGAGATGCAGAGAGTTTTTGTGCCTTGTGTTGTGCATGATTCTGTCATCACTGAAGGCTCTTGACACATATTGTCTTTAACAACACGATCACTGGAAAAAACAAATACGTACAGATACAGTACAGAATCTTCATCCGAAATTATTATTATTATTATTATTATAATCAAGGGGGAAGCGCTAAAGTTCAGTTTAATATGTTTATTATGCAACCCATACCCATCCTGTGGGCGGTAGTCAAAAGATTACAGAGGTACATAATTGGTCCAGGGACTGGACTCCAAAGTTTTGATAGCTGAGCAAGTTACAGAGGTAATGAACTCACAATTTACAAAGGTAATGAACTCACAATTTACAAAGGTAATGAACTCACAATTTACAATGCTAAACCCGGAGGATTATGCAGCGCCTAGGGGTGGGATGTGGAAGGCATTCAGGCTTAATTCGGGGAACTGGAGCACAGATCCAATTCCCTAAATCAAGAGCCCCTCACCAACATCAAGGAACCTTCCTTGAGGAGCCAAAATCCGAAAGTTTCTCGAGTGTTGACATTACGAGCCCCACTTTGATCATTCAGGGTAAGACTGGTGGACCTGCAACAATTATTCACTGTCTACCGCACAACATTTCTTGTGATGACACCACAATGCACCCATCCCCGCTCATGACTTGATTTTTTTTTTACTGTTTTTCCTTTTAATATATGAAAGTCTCAGACACCGTTACAAAGTGGGTGAAGGAAAGTAAATCAAGGAGAAGCCACAAATGAAAATGAAGAAACCACAACTGGAAGACGTAAGTTGCTCATGGCGCTATTAAATATTATTTTTTTATGGTATTAATGACAAATGCATTTATTTATCTATCACAAATCCTCCAAAATTATAGTAGGCATGCAGCAGATACCATATAAACATAATACAGAAACCCAAATGAATAAAAAATGGCATATTTCATGTCGAGCGTAAAGAGCGCTATACAGCAGTATACGCTCTAGTATATAATATTACATATTCTCTGGTCTACCGACACTACAGAAAACTGTGGATCACAGGGCAGAATAATTGAGTTTATTCAGGTACTAGTTTACATAAATATAGTTATATAAATTTTCATATATTTGTAGATTACATAGGATAACCCAAAATATCAGTGACTTATTTTCATTGGGGTCCTTGCGATAATTATTATTTATATTTAAAAGTTAAAACAGGTTAAGTGTCCTGGTCGCTAAAGACACGGCGAGGGTCTGCGTTCGATTCCCAGCGAGGGTAGAAACATTGGGCGTGTTTCTTTACACCGGTTGTCTATGTTCGCCCATCAGTAAAATTGGTACCTGGGAGTTAGTCGACTGGTGTGGGTCGCATCCTGGGACAAAACTCACCTAAATTGCCCGAAAAGCTAAGCATCAATAGACTGTCAGTACAGTAGTATGTCACTGATGTCAGCTATGTTCTATATACCTTGTACATGTAGTACTTGTAGTAAATATATTATTATTCCTACATTATTATTATAAGTAGTAGGCTGGTAGACAGCAACCACCCAGAGAGGTACTACCGTCCTGCCAAATGAGTGTGAAACAGAAACCTGTAACAGTTTTACATGATGGTAGGATTGCTGATGTCTTTTTTTCTGTCTCATAAACACGCTCGATAACAGGTACATCTTGCTACTTCTATTTACACTTAGGTCACTCTACGCAGGCATGCATATACATACATACAAATATCTAGGTTTCTCTTCTTTTTCTTAGTAGCACATGTTCTTTATTTCCTCTATTCTCCATGGGGAAGTGGAAAAGAATCTTTCCTCCGTAAGCCATACATGTCATGTGAGGCGACTAATATGGTGGAAGCAATGGGCTAGTAACCCCTTCTCCTGTATACATTACTAAAAAAGAGCATCGATACCATGCCTAACCCTTCTAGGGTAGGGTAGGTGCCTGAGCCCAAGCCTTTAGCTCATAAGACTGTCATTCCCATTTGCCCCTTTGGGGTGGGGATGGCAGACCAGAGAGGCCTAGCTTGTGGCTAGGCCTGGGGACAGTTGGTCCCAAAGATGAGGAGGTACTTGTGCCTCCTCCCATGGGAGACTTAGGTCTCAGACACTCCCTAAAGAGGGAGCCAAGGCCGGGCCACCACTTGGAAAAGGCCCGGGCTGGGTGAATACCGGCTAATCTTTAATAATAAAATAAAAAAGAGAAGAAGAAACACTTAGTGAAACTGGGATACTTGAATGTGCGTGGATGTAGTGCGGTTGATATGAAAGAGGTGATTGCTGATGTTATGAATGACAAGAAGTTCGATGTCCTGCCCCTAAGTGCAACAAAGCTGAAGGGGGTAGGCGAATTTCAGTGGGGAGAAATAAATGGGATTAAGTCAGGAGTATCTGAAAAAGTTAGAGCCAAGGAAGGGGTAGCAATAATATTCAAGGATAAGTTATGGAAGGAGAAGAAGGAATATGAATACTATATAAATTCAAGGATTATGTGGATTAAAATAATTGTGGGATGCAAAAAGAGACGAATGAAGAGAATTATTATTAAAGATTCGCCGGTATTCTCCCGGCCCGGGCCTTTTCCAAGTGGTGGCCCGGCCTTGGCTCCCTCTTTAGGGAGTGTCTGAGACCTAAGTCTCCCATGGGAGGAGGCACAAGTACCTCCTCATCTTTGGGACCAACTGTCCCCAGGCCTAGCCACAAGCTAGGCCTCTCTGGTCTGCCATCCCCGCCCCAAGGGGGCTAATGGGAATGACAGTCTTATGAGCTAAAGGCTCGGGCTCAGGCACCTACCCTACCCTAGAAGGGTTAGGCATGGTATCGATGGGGTTTGTTTTTTTTTTTTTTTGTTTTTTGTTTTTTATTCGCCGGTATTCTCCCGGCCCGGGTCTTTTCCAAGTAGTGGTGACCCGGCCTTGGCTCCCTATCTGGGGAGTGTCTCGAGACTTAAGTCTCCCATGGGAGGAGGTACAAGTACCTCCTCATCTTTGGGACCAAGTGTCCCCAGGCCTAGCCACATTCCCCGCCCTCACGGGGCTCGTAGGGAGAAGCTAGGCCTCTGGTCTGCCATCTACCCCGCCTCAAAGGGGCTCGTGGGGATGGCAGTCTTATGAGCTGCAGATGGTAGCAAGCTCAGGCCTTTTTCAGGTATACACAAATACAGTTACATAGAATTATCATACATAGCAGCATATGTGTAGAGAACCTAGGATAACCCAAAAAAGTCAGACAGAGTGACTTATTTCCATTGGGGTCCTTTTACCTTATTATTATAATATAAAGGTTATAATATTTTCTTATTATTCTACAATGAAGATAACATCTTATTATCATACTAAAAAGACTATCTAAGACACTACACGAGGGTCATTAAGACTATCTACAATACGAGGGTCATTACTAGGAATAAGGTAAAATTTACACGTATGTTAGCTAAAAAATAGAAAATCATTCCCCTCCCTTTCTGTAGCTACATTCATCAGACACCTTTTGGCACTCTTCTTGAACTGGTTCATGCTATGACTGGCTTTGACATGTGCGGGTAGTCTGTTCCATTCCTTTATTGCTGTACAATAAAAGGTGTTTGAAGCCTGGCCACTGACTGTGGGTACTACAAAGTTGTGCTCTCTCCCCCTAGTACTATGATTGCTTTGGTTCCCAACCTTGACAAAATTGACAGCAAGATATTCTGGACACTGTTTGTGAGCAATTTTATAAACATGATTTAGCTTCAGTTGTTTTACTCTGTCTTCAACATTCAGCATATCCAACTGCTGTAATTCATCCTGGCCTACATGTTCTCTTGGTCCCAGCCCCAGGATGAATCTTACGATTTTGTTCTGGGTGATTTGCAGTCTATCTTTCAGTTTTTTTGTCAAGGCAGAGTACCAAGAAGAGCAAGCGTAATCCATATGGCATTGTATAAGGGCTAGACATAGGGTCCTGCGAGCCTCAGTAGGTAGACACTGTGCTTGTCTATACAGGAACTTCAGTCTGGCATTCGCTTTCTTTACTACACTGTTCCCTATCAATTCTCCTGACATGCATGGGTCAAAGGGGATTCCCAAATATTTTACTGATGAAACCAAAGTGATGGGCTCCCCATTACATTGAACATTAAAATTATTTACCCTTCTCAGTTTATGTTTCGTGCCAAAGAGAATGGCTTCAGTTTTCCCTAGGTGTAATGATAGTTTGTTGTCTACTAACCATTTGCTGCAGGACTCCAGTTCCAGTGTTAAAACATTAGCAATATCTTGTGGGTCTTTACCTGACACTAACAGAGCACTGTCATCTGCATACAGTAGGAGTTTGCACTTGACACTGATAGGCATATCATTGACATAACATAAGAATAATAAGGGACCCAGAATACTACCTTGGGGAACTCCACATGTTATCGGCAGGGGTTCTGATTCTGTTTTGTTGATTTTGACTATTTGTCTCCTGTTGCTAAGGTAGGACTTAAACCAGTCTACAGAACCTATACCGATAGCTTGAAGTTTATTACATAATATATTGTGGTTGACAGTATCGAAGGCCTTTTGCAGGTCTAAGGTTACCATACCTATGAGGTTCCCCTTTGACATTTCAGTTCTCAGGTAATCCATCAGATTAATAAGGGAGGTGTCGGTTGAGTAGGATCTTCTAAAGCCCGATTGATAGCTATGGAGAATGTTGTTGTCATTAAGGTACTTAACTACTTGAGAATACACCGCCCTCTCTAGAATTTTAGATATTATACTGAGTATACTAACAGGCCTATAGTTGCTTACATCAGACCTACTATTTTTCTTGAAGATAGGAGTAACTCTGGCCTCCTTGAACCCCTCCGGTACGGTATTAGTGGTGATTGATAGATTTATTATGTGAGCAATAGGGATTGACAGTTCAGAAGCACCATCTTTTAGGAACTTAGACGGGATGTTATCAGGGCCTGTGCTCTTAGTTGGGTTTAACCTGCTTAGTTCTTTTTGAATAAAGTCATGAGATACACTTACTAGTTGACAACTGTTTGGGGTTACCCCTTTATTGGTATAGTATGTTTGAAACTTATCAGAGTCTGTGTTAAAGGTATTTGATGCAGCTGGTAGTTTACTTACTAGTGTTGATGCAACAGATGTGTAGTAGGAATTAAAGCAATTTGCCACCTTAGATGTTTCGTGGCATACCTCATTATCGATAGTGAGTACTATGTTAGACCTATCTACTGGCTTATGGCTATACCCCAACTGTTTTAGTTGTTGCCAGAGCTTTCTGGGGTTATGCTTATACTCTTCAATTTTTGAGCAGTAGTGCTTTGCCTTTGCTCCTTTTATAAGTCTCTGTACTCTGTTCCTCACCCTTTGGAATTCATTTAGTGCTGCAATATCCTGTCTGTTTGCTTTAAATCTTTTTAGCAGCTGGTCTCTGAATTTCATATTATCTAATATCTCAGTATTCATCCAGGGTTCAGTTCTTCGTTTAATCCTAACCTCTTTAACTGGTGCAATATTATCAAGGATGGTAGTGAACATTGTTTTGAATTTTTCCCAGGCATCGTTTACGTCCGTGCAACTTGTTATCTCTGTCCAGTCACAATTGTGTAGCCTATTTACCAGTGTTTCTTTACTGTAGTTTCTAGTTGACCTCATTTTTATTGTCCTGTGTAGGCCTATCCTATCCCTAGTGATTTTCCTGGTGCAGTAAATGATGAAATGATCACTAAGACCTGTGGTAATGACGCCTGACTGACTAATGTTCTCAGAGCGGTTACAAAGTATGTGGTCAATTAGGGTGGCTGAGAACTGTGTGATCCGGGTTGGAGTATTAATTAGTTGAGTGTAACTATTTAATCCTAGAATTTGCTTATACCTTTTGCATAGCCCGTTATTTTGCTGCTGAAAACAGATATTGAAGTCGCCCAGTATTATTGTCTCGCAATTGTTTTCAACTCCGGACAAGACTCTGGAAAAGTCTTCTAAGAACTGGTCCTGGGTAGGAGGGCGGTAACTAGTTCCTACTAAGATGGGTTTGGTCTTAGGAAGCAGCACTTCAAACCATAGAATCTCCAGTTTATTGTTATTTAAATCAGGTCTTGGGTTGTAAGCTAAGTCATTTCTAATGTAGGCACATACTCCACCACCCTTTCTGTTCCTATCTAAGCGTTTTATATTGTAACCATCTATTTTGACCTCGTCGTCAGTCACCGTATCATCCAACCAAGATTCAGAGATGGTTATAACTGCCGCCCTAATTTTGTTAGCTAGAATCCTAATCTCTGCCAATTTAGGAAGAAGTGATCTTGCATTGACATGAATAAAGTGAAGGCCTGTTTTCATAAAACAATCATAATCATCAATATATGGCAATGGGTCATTTGTATTAAAATTAGGTAAATCAATGTCATCACTGCTAAAGGGTAACTGTGCCAAAGTGCATTTGTTACACACAAAATGAATTCTGGCACCGTTGCTATAATTGTACATACATCCATCATGCACCCACCCCTTACACATTTTACATAAGGTGCCTTTTCTGTTTTTCATGCGTACTTTAGTACAGTGTATGCACCTGTTTGGTAGTGTTTGAGATAATAATGGCTGTATTGTCTCACATTGACCTATGTATGCATTACATATGGAGTTAAGGTTATCATTCCTAGCTACTAGACCGTCATTATTGCCGTCATTTATCTGTCTGTTTTGCCTCTGCACAATAGTTTGAGGTCCTGGATTAATTTGGATATCACCACTTAAGAGCGCTACAATAAGAGCTGTGTGCCACTGTTTTTGTTTGGGTATGCGGTGTTGCCATACCTTGCGGCGATAGTGACATTTACTTTTCTGGTAGGATGGCAACTGTTGGGCTTTTACTGTCCAGGGCGCTGTTACTCCATTCACCTTTTCCAGCCCCCATGACTGATTTCTTTCTTCATGGAATTGAAGAAGAAATATAAATATAATTATGGCAGCCTGTACCCCCCTAATGCCTGCCATTTTCACTCTTCGCTCTTTTACTCATATACAATAATATTTATTTCTCTTTTCCAGTCCCTAGTACACTTAGTATCTGCTTTAGCAATCACCACTGAATTACTAGTAAAATTTCCTCTTCAAAACCCTCTTCACTGCTCACTTTTCCCTTAACTTCACAAAACCCTTACAGTTAACCCCTTATTACACACTCCCCTTCCCACCTCACTTCACAGTCTGGCTTCACCAATTAACTTCTAACTCCTTTCCATTCTGGTAGACCAGAAAGGTTTAATCAATGGTTTTATCCTTCCAAATCCCCCTCAATTCCATTTATCGGGGGTTGTGTGGTGTTGTTGTCTCCTGACCTGTTCTGCTGACTCAGCCATTTTTAAAACACTGAGGGGAGTAACGCCACCTACAACCTGACTTTCCTTGAGTTTATAGATATATTTGGCTTTTTCTGCTATGATTCTCTCACTGTACACTGGTCAGCTGAATATAGGTCAGCTACTAAAACATTAACCTTGACTGTTTAACTATTCACTTCTTTCCCACGACTGGCACTGAGGGATATCCGACCTATAACCTTGGAGTTTTGTACTGTTGATTTGACGATGTCTCCTGTGTTTCCCTCTCGTTAGCACTGGTACAGGTGATATGATGGTGGTACAGATATGATGCTACTGTCAACAGATGAACGTCAGTAAAGATGAGAATTTCACTTCGCTAGTTGTACGTCTGGCAGTAGCGGCTGTTTGGATGCCGGTCAGCCATGTTTAAATGCTCAATTCTTTCCCTCGTTTGGCACTGAAGAAAAAAGTCCTACAGACCTGTCATTTCCTTGGAGATTTAGTTGATCAGGTTTTCTGCCATGTTGTCTTCCCGTTAAACACTGGTGCAGTTGATATGGAGGTCAGTTATTTCATTGTAGTGGAAAACGTCTCATGTCTGGTTCACGTCTGGCAGCAGGTCTGGTACTTGAATGCCGGTCCCTCTTTTGTCATATTTAGTCCATTTCGTTGTCGTCACCGTCAGTTTTTATGTCACTATAGGTTCCTTGCATGTTGTTGCAGCAGTACTTGCAAATTTGGCCATCACTGGAGTTCGGATAGGCCCAGGGGACGGCAAGATATAGGAGCAGCCTTGTTGCTGCTTGCTGCGGCTGCTGCATTTAGGACCTTGTCGTAGTGATCCAATAGTTGAGACAGACAGGAGCGACCTGTTCTAAACCCATGTTGCCCTGGGTTGTGTAACTGATGGGTTTCTAGATGGGTGGTGATCTTGCTTCTTAGGACCCTTTCAAAGATTTTTATGATATGGGATGTTAGTGCTATTGGTCTGTAGTTCTTTGCTGTTGCTTTACTGCCCCCTTTGTGGAGTGGGGCTATGTCTGTTGTTTTTAGTAACTGAGGGACGACCCCCGTGTCCATGCTCCCTCTCCATAGGATGGAAAAGGCTCGTGATAGGGGCTTCTTGCAGTTCTTGATGAACACAGAGTTCCATGAGTCTGGCCCTGGGGCAGAGTGCATGGGCATGTCATTTATCGCCTGTTCGAAGTCATTTGGCGTCAGGATAACATCGGATAGGCTTGTGTTAATCAAATTTTGTGGCTCTCTCATAAAAAATTCATTTTGATCTTCGACTCTCAGTCTGGTTAGCGGCTTGCTAAAAACTGAGTCATATTGGGACTTGAGTAGCTCACTCATTTCCTTGCTGTCATCTGTGTAGGACCCATCTTGTTTAAGTAGGGGCCCAATACTGGACGTTGTTCTCGATTTTGATTTGGCATAGGAGAAGAAATACTTTGGGTTTCTTTCGATTTCATTTATGGCTTTTAGTTCTTCCCGCGATTCCTGACTCCTAAAGGATTCTTTTAGCTTAAGTTCGATGCTTGCTATTTCTCTGACCAGTGTCTCCCTACGCATTTCAGATATATTGACCTCTTTTAGCCGCTCTGTTATTCTTTTCCGTCGCCTGTAAAGGGAGCGCCTGTCTCTTTCTATTTTACATCTACTCCTCCTTTTTCTTAGAGGAATAAGCCTTGTGCATACATCGAGTGCCACCGAGTTAATCTGTTCTAGGCATAAGTTGGGGTCTGTGTTGCTTAGTGTATCTTCCCAGCTTATATCGGTTAGGACTTGGTTTACTTGGTCCCACTTTATGTTTTTGTTATTGAAGTTGAATTTGGTGAATGCTCCCTCGTGACTAGTCTCATTTTGTCGGTCTGGGGCTCCACGCATACATGTCTGAACCTCAATTATGTTGTGATCTGAGTATATTGTTTTTGATATGGTGACATTTCTTATCAGATCATCATTGTTAGTGAAGATGAGGTCTAGTGTATTCTCCAGTCTAGTAGGCTCTATTATTTGCTGGTTTAAATTGAATTTTGTGCAGAGATTTAAAAGCTCGTGTGAGTGTGAGTTTTCATCAGAGCTGCCTCCTGGTGTTATTACTGCAACAATATTATTTGCTATATTCCTCCATTTTAGGTGCCTTAAGTTGAAATCCCCCAGGAGCAAGATGTTGGGTGCAGGAGCTGGAAGATTTTCCAGACAGTGGTCAATTTTTAACAGCTGTTCCTGGAATTGCTGGGATGTTGCATCCGGAGGCTTGTAGACTACCACAATGACTAGGTTTTGGTTCTCGACCTTTACTGCTAAAACTTCCACTACATCATTTGAGGCATTAAGCAGTTCTGTGCAAACAAGTGACTCTGCAATGTACAGGCCAACCCCCCCCCTTTTGCCTGTTCACTCTGTCACATCTGTATAGGTTGTAACCTGGGATCCATATTTCGTTGTCCAAGTGATCCTTTATGTGGGTCTCAGTGAAAGCCGCGAACATTGCCTTTGCCTCTGCAAGCAGTCCACGGATGAAAGGTATTTTGTTGTTTGTTGCTGGCTTTAGACCCTGTATATTTGCAAAGAAGAATGTTATCGGACTGGTGGTATTGTTGGTACTGGGGGGGGGGATTTTTTTTTCCGGCATTAGTATCTGTATCTGTTGGTTTGGAGTGGAGGCCATCGACTGTGGTTCCACTCCAGGAATGACTGGATTTGGTGTACGATTTCTGCCATTTCCTGCCAGTTTTTTTTCCTTCCTGGCACTAAAAAACCTCTCCCTCTTGAGTGGCTGTGGCTACCCAGGTTTTCCCATGGCCTGGATGTTTTGTATCTTTTTGTCCCCTTTAGATGGTATGCCTGGCAATTTAAGTTATAGCACAGTCTTTCCTGTACTGAAGAGGTACACATTTCAGGGTGAAAAAGCTTACAGGAAGGGAGTTTGCATTTTCCTGTTGTCATATGGGCATGGCATTTTCTAGGGTGGTCATAGTTGCACGTCCCATCTGTTTTTCCAGATTTCCCATGCCAGCAGATACCAAGTGCATAGTATGTGCACAGGCTTGGTTTCCGCTTGCCTTGGGTTTCTGTGACTGTATTCCCTGTTGGTGCATGTTTCCCTGTCTTACTTCTATCCTCCCTAGCACCAACAATGGAGCTCCCACCAGTTGTTTTTGGTAATTTATCCTCACTATTGCTATTGGAGTCCTCTTGTTTGCTATTTCCTGCGGTATTTCTAGTTTGCAATATTGGTTTTATCTTATCTTTGACTACACTTGTTTCCCTACTATGGCTCCTGTCCCCTATGAGGTCATTTATATGTATTCCTTCCTGCGTATAATTCCCGACTACCTGGACAAAATCTCCAGCTTCACCATTACTGTCTCCCAGGACAGTATCTCCAGCTTCACCATTACTGTCTCCCAGGACAGCACCTCCAGCTTCACCATTACTGTCTCCCAGGACAGCACCTCCAGCTTCACCATTACTGTCTCCCAGGACAGCACTATACATTTACTGACTACCAGGACATCACCTCCAGCCTTACAGTTTGTGACTACATGGCCAGTATCAAGGGCAGTACCATTCAGCCCAGACTTTTTATGTTCCCATCTGTTGTAGAAAGCTTCCAGGTTTTCTATGAAAGCAGCTTTGATGTTGTCCTCTTTTAATACCCTTGTGATTTTAGTCCACAGATTTTCCTCATTTGGGCATACCCAGAAACACTTCTCTGTTTTAATACTGCTTGTAGCTAGTTCTCTATTTAAAACATACTGGTCGGTGATTTGAGCTAACACATGAAGGATCTACTGGAAATTATCTACCCGAGTAATATGTGATTTGACTGATACAAAAGTATAACTTGCGTGTTGAAGAAATCGGTGACTGCTGGCAGCTCCTACAGTGACGAACGGTCGACCTCAACCCTTGTTTATCAATCGCTGTATCTAGCTTTTCTATTTTTTTTTCCGTCTCCACCACAATAAATGCTATATTATCACTATAGTTGACTGGTGCAAATTTTGGAGGAAGGACGCTTTTTCTGTAGTAATAATTGCTTCTCGTTGTGTATATTGCGACCGCTGGTAACTACAGGTTATATGAAATTCACAGTAACGTCTGGTATTTCAAGAAAAAGAAACTAATGAAAGTCACTCCACTCCACTAAGTATCATTATAATACTGGTTAGTTGCTACTACAACACTGTATTCTGCTATTCACTGGTATCACTAGATTATATGCGAGTACACTAGTCGGCCAGGAAGATTATTAAAACAGCTGACCTGTGGTAATTTTCTGGCGACTTCTGGCACCTGCCTCTATAGGCTTATCACTTCATTTACAAATGATAATGATAATGGAAGCCCTTTGATTGAACTTTGTGTTAGAAAGGGGTTTAGTTATAGGTAATATATATTTTAAGAAAAAGAGGATAAATAAGTATTCAGTATGATGTAAGGCGTAATAACAGTTGTTTGTTGGACTATGTATTGGTAGATAAAAGACTGTTGAGTAGACTTTGGGATGGACATGTTTATAGAGGGGCCACAGATATATCAGATCATTTTTTAGTTGTAAATGCAGTGAGAGTAAAAGGTAGATGGGATACAAGGAAAATAGAAGCAGCAAGAGAGGTGAAGATAAGATTTCGTTAGGATTTTTAACCCCTGACAGTTAGCTACCCAGGATAAACCAAGAAAGTCATTGTCTGACTGTGTGGCTTATTTTCATTGGGGTCCTCAATCTTGTCCCACAGGATGCGACCCACACCAGTCGCCTAACACCCAGGTACCTATGTGCTACTAGGTGAACAGGACAGCAAACGTAAGGAAATGCATCAAAATGTTTCTTCCCTACCGGGAATCAAACCCAGGCCCTCTGTGTGTGAAGCGAGAGCTTTTCCAGTCAGGCCAAGAGGTCACCCATGGCCTGGATGAGGAGGTTAGGGTAAGATATAAATAACTATTGGAGGATAGGCAATGGGGTCGAAGATGTATGGGGTAGGTTTAAAAATGTAGTGTTAGAGTGTTCAGCAGAAGTTTGTGGTTACAGGAAAGTGGGCAAGGAAGGGATGAAGAGTGATTGGTGGAATGATGATGTAAAGAGAGTAGTAAGGGAGAAAAGGAAAAGTTAGCATATGAGAGGTTTTTACAAAGTACAGGTTATGCAAGGAGGGAAGAGTATATGGAGAGAAAAAGAGAGGTTAAGAGTGAGGTGAAGCAATGTAAAAAAAGAGCAAACGAGGGAATGGGTGAGATGTTCGTGAGGCAGTGGTAGAATGAAAGGGGGTAAGGCTACTGGGATTGATGGGGCAGAGAAATGTTAAAAGAAGGTGGGGATATAGTTTTGGAGAGGTTTTTGCTATTATTTAATAAATGTATGGAAGAGGGTAAGGTACCTAAAGATTGGCAGAGAGCATGCATAGTTCCTTTGTATAAAGGCAAAGGGGACAAAAGAGAATGCAAAAATTATAGGGGAATAAGTCTGTTGAATATACCTGGTAAAATGTATGGTAGAGTTATTATTGAAAGAAGTAAGAATAAGGCAGAGAGTAGGATAGCAGATGAATAAGGAGGCCTTAGGAAAGGTAGGGGGAGTGTAGACCAAGTGTTTAGAGTGAAACGTATAGGTGAACAGTATTCAGATAAGGGTAAAGAGGGTTTTATGGAATTTATGGATTTGGAAAAGGCGTATGACAGGGTGGATAGAGGGGGAGTGTGGCAGATGTTGCAGATGTATGGAATGGGAGGGAAGTTACTAAAAGCAATGAACAGTTTTTATTTGGATAGTGAGGCTCAGGTTAGAGTATGTAAGAGAGAGGGAGATTATTTCCCAGTAAAAGTAGGCCTTAGACAAGGATGCATGATGTCACAATAGTTGTTCAATATATTTATAGATGGGGTTTTAAGATAAGTGAATGTGTGGGTTTTGGCAAGAGGTGGGGGTTAAAAGATAAAGAATCTAACACAAAGTAGGAGTTGTCACAGTTGCTCATCGCTGATGGGAGATTCTGAAGAGAAATAGCAAGGTTGGTTGATGAGTTTGGTAGAGTATGTAAAAGAAGAAAATTAAAAGTGAATATAGCAAAGAGTAAGGTGATGATTATAACAAAATTATATGAGGATAGATTGGATATTAAATTGGAGGGAGAGAGTTTGGTGGAGGTGAAAGTATTCAGATATTTAGAAGAGGCCGTGTCAGCAGATGGGTCTATGAGAGATGAGGTGAATCATAGAATTGATGAGAGGAAAAGGTTGAGTGATGCACTTAGGAGTCTGTGGAGACAAAGAACTTTGTCCGTGGAAGCAAAGAGGGGATTGTATGAGAGTATAGTTATACCTATGCTCTTATGGGTGTGAAGCATGGGTGGTGAATGTTGCAGCGAGGAGAAGGCTGGAGGCAGTGGAGATGTCATGTCTGAGGGCAATGTGTGGTGTGAATATAATGCAGAGAATTCGTAGTTTGGAAATTAGGAGGAGGTGCGGGATTACCAAAACTATTATCCAGAGGGCTGAGGAGGGGTTGTTGAGGTGCTTCGGACATGTAGAGAGAATGGAACGAAATAGAATGACTTTGAGAGTGTATAAATCTATAGTGGAGGGAAGGCAGGGTAGGGGTCGGCCTAGGAAAGGTTGGAGGGAAGGGGTAAAGGAGGTTTTGTGTGTGAGGGGCTTGGACTTCCAGCAAGCATGCGTGAGCGTGCTAGGAGTGAGTGGAGACAAATGTTTTTTAGGATTTGACGTGCTGTTGGAGTGTGAGCAAGGTAATATTTATGAAGGGAGTAAGGGAAACCGGCAGGCCGGACTTGAGTCCTGGAGATGGGAAGTACAGTGCCTGCACTCTGAAGGAGGGGTGTTAATGTTGCAGTTTTGTGTTAATAAAAAAATAAAATTATATGATAAATAGTTTTAGGAGGTTTAAGATTTCGTTCGGATTTTTAACCCCGGAGGGTTAGCCACCCAGGATAACCCAAGAAAGTCAGTGCGTCATCGAGGACTGTCTAACTTATTTCCATTGGGGTTCTTAATCTTGTCCCCCAGGATGCGACCCACACCAGTCGACTAACATCCAGGTACCTATTTGCTGCTAGGTGAACAGGACAATAGGTGTAAGGAAACGTGTCGGAATTTCCACCCGCCGGGAATCGAACCCGGGCCCTCCGTGTGTGAAGCGGGAGCTTTAGCCACCAGACCACCGGTTTGTAGTCTTTCATTATTTTTTTGTTAAGTAAGAGTACCATAAAGAGCAAGAGTTATCTATATGGCATTGTGTAAGAACTAGACATTGGGTCCTGCCAGACTCAGTAGGTAGACACAGTGCTTTCTGTAGAGGAACTCGAGTCTGGAATTCATTTTCTTAAGTACGTTTATTCAGGCACACAAAAATACAGATACATGGATTATCATACTTAGCAGCATATGTGTAGAGAACCTGGGATAACCCAAAAAAGTCAGAGTAACTTATTTCCGCTCTGACTTTACTACACTGTTCCCTATGCTGACATGACTCACGAAATCGTAATGACACGATTGCAAACAAACCATACCATGGGCGGGGATTGAACTCGCCACGAGTTTAGTTCCCGCCCATGGTATGGCTTCTCCTGACAAGCTTGGGTCTAAGAGAATTCCCAGATATTTCACTGAATTTACTAAAATGCTGTACTAGAACACTCTTCTAGTGAAAAAAAAGACTCAAAAAAACCACGATAAGAGAGAGAGAGAGAGATAGTGAGAGAGAGAGAGAGAGAGAGAGAGAGAGAGAGAGAGAGAGAGAGAGAGAGAGAGAGAGAGAGAGAGAGAGAGAGAGAGAGATAGAAAAAAGATTTCTACGAAAAAAATTGCACTTATGTAAAATGCACTGCCGAGTTTTCCTCGGAAGTATGTTATTGATCTATTAATTGTTGCAATTGCATTATTAGTGAGCAAATTAAAAGGATTTTCACGAAAAGCGTTCAACAATGCACGTTTAAAAAATTTGGTGTATGCATTTTTGCAATAGCATATTTTTTTGCATTTGTAGTGGGAAAAGGTCAGATATTTTATTCATCTGCAAAAACTTAACAACTTTATTTTTTGTGTGACGAAAATAATGTTTATTACAGTCTTTTCAATCATAATACATTCAGTTTAGCGATGTTTTATCAGTAGGAAGCGTGACACATACTCTTGGCACTGCTGGTTCATAGCATGATGCTGCCAAATCCAATTTTCATTAATTATTTTTTTACTCATTCACTGCCAGGCTGGCGGAGCGGGAGAACGTGCCTTGCGACCCTCTTCTGTCTTCCTAGTGAGTCTGATGGAGTTCCAACATGGCTGCCTGTGTGAGGAGATGTGTAAACACGGTCGGCATCTTCTCTATGGTACAATTACACCGAATAATGCGCCTGTGTTGTTGCCAACTATCATACCTGATACGTTTGGAATTGCTGATGAGCTGTATGGTGTTGCCTTGAATGACAATTCCTAAATGTTTATAAAGTTGTCGGTGCCTGTGTACGAGAGGCTCGTCGACAGTCATCAAGATGTTTGTGTCGATGTCATTTCTAAGATTTGGGTGTGCCTGATTGATGTCTCCAGACAATATACCTGGATCAGAGTTTGCAATGTACCATTCGAGGTGGATGAAGCCGATATCTGCCGGGTTATTACGAAATATGGCATTATCCACATCGCAAAACCAGGCAAGTGGGTGACAGGGGCCTATACTGGTTTACCAGAGGGCACCTTTACCCTGAAGATGTCATTGCATCTCCCCATTCCCTTGTACATATTTCTCGAAGATTTCAAAACACAGATTATGGTATCATATGCTGGGTAACGGCGCACGTGCTGCCTGTGTGGCGATTTTGACCATATGGCCGCTGAATGTGGGAAACGCGGACAGCCCCAAGGGACAACCTATGGAGGGGACCCCATCCCTATCCCAGTGATAGCCGAGGAAGGCTGGGAAGGAAGTGAGCATGGGCATTTGTGGAGCGAGGAAGCGGAGATGACGGACAAGGTGGTGGCGAGGCCGGCTCCTAGCAGGTCAACTGGCCTGCTGGTGGTTCCGGCAGTGTGTGGGGAGACACCAGTGGAGGCTACTAAAGCGCATCTTGCTGAGGTGCTGGAGACACCATTGCAGCTCCCCGCTGTCCAGGTGGATGGGCCAGGGGCGGAGCCCATGGTTGAGGTGTGGGTAGAGGCACTGGAGCATGGTGGAGGTCATGGAGGTTACGTACTAACCACCTGTGAGGTGGACCAGCAGACGGTGGTGGTGGAAGTTCATCAGGAGGAATCGCCAGATCCAAGTATGGAGGAGGAGGTCATAATGAGGAAGAGGGCTGCAGCGACCTCGGATTCTGACGATGTGTTGATTCCTGCCCAGTGTCCAGGAAAGAAGGCCTGGGTGGACTTGGTCTGCAGCATGAGCAGTGGCAAACTGCAGTGGCAGGTGGTGCAGGGGGGGCAGTGTTGTGCATGGTGAGTGAGGCGCAGGTGGTTGCCTGGGCCCCATGGATCAGGTGAAGGGCGTGGCAGGGCAGTGAGGGAGGAAAACCTAAGCCAGCCTCAGGTGTATGACATAAATGCCAACGGTTTGTGTATGTGTGCTAAGTGTGTATGGTTTAGGGGCTTTAGAGTGGATGTGGTGTTCCTTCAGGAACATAATTTTAAAGACAGCAGTCTGTTGGAGGTACAGGGATATAAGGTGTTTACCTCACCCTCTGGCCGCTTGAAAGGGGATGTGGGGGTCTTGATCAAGAAGGCAAGCCCGTTTGTGTTACTACGGAGTGAGGGGAGGATTCTGCAGGTGGTTGGTTGGTGGATGGCTGAGCATGTATCATTTGTGTGTGTGTGTATGCTCCTGCTGAGAGAGATGTTCGGGTGAAGATGGCATTTTTGTGCAAGGACTTAGTGCATTTCCTTTGTACATTGCCGTCCACAGCGACTGTCAGGGGTGAACGGAATTGTTATTCGGAGGGCTGATGTGGCACCAAAGGAGGGCTGGTTACTTTTCAAACACCTTAGGGGAACTTTTTAAAGGCATTCAATTCTGGGATGTATTTAGTGGTGGTTTGTGGGAGGTGGAGCATACTATTTGTGGGAGGGGTATGGTGCATGCTTAGACAGGCTTTATCACACTCAGAGGGTGACAGGTGAGTCTCTCCTCATTGTTGAGGCAGTGTATTTGGATCATCGGGCCGTCATGGTGGAGGTGGGGTGGGCGTCACTGGCGAGGAGACAAGCAAGTTATTGGAATTTAAACATGTGGGTTCTTGAGGATGAGGAGGGGCTTGGGGGGTTTTACCTGGAGTTTACCCGGAGAGAGTTCCGGGGGTCAACGCCCCCGCGGCCCGGTCTGAGACCAGGCCTCCTGGTGGATCAGAGCCTGATCAACCAGGCTGTTGCTGCTGGCTGCACGCAAACCAACATACGAGCCACAGCCCAGCTGATCCGGAACTGACTTTAGGTGCTTGTCCAGTGACCTTATGGGAAAGGCTCAGTGGGGAGGGGCAGGAGGTTGAGGATGTGGTGGGTTGGTGGGAAGGGGTGGTGAAGGAAATGATCTGCAAGTTTTATGTGCGAGAGGGAAAAAGGATTAACCAACTGCATTATGGTTTGACCAACTACTTAGAGGCTAAGTTAAGGAGATGTTATGGACTGTGGGGGGGAGGCATGGGAGTTTATCCCATGGAGAAAATTGAAGCATTGAAGGGGAGGGGGGAGTGGGGTGTGAAGAAGAGAGTTTTGGCAGCAATGTTCTATAGAATGGTGTTACAGGATGAGCGGTTTGAGATGGTACGGGTGCACTTGCGTGTGGAAGAAGTTTTATGGGGTGGCAGGCAATCTGTATGTGTGCTGCACAGCCAGCAGCAGATTAGGCAGGCCACCAACATAATGCAGTTAGAGGTGCACAGTCTGATGGAGGGATATCGGGAGGGTCAGGTTCTGCGAGCGATGGAGGGTATGAGTGTGTATGCAGACAAGTGGTATGGGGAATATTGGAAAAGTTGTGGCATGGTGGGGAAGGATTTGGAAAGGGTCTGTTGATATGTGCCATGTAAACTTGGGGGGGTGTGATTGTGCTGCACTGGGGGGAGCTATTGAAGTGGAGGGAATATGGCAGGCACTGATGGGGATGAGTACAGGTACGGTGCCAGGTTTGGATAGTCTGCTATGCGAATTTTACATGCAGCATTGGGAGCTGCTGCTGGGCTTTTGATTTCAATTGATGAATGTGATGAAAGAGGGGGTAAGTTGGGTGAGCTGCAGGCCACAGCAGTGGTGGTGCTAGTGCTGAAGGGGTCACAGCAACATACCCTTCACGACTATCACACCATATTGTTGCATGCCAATTATAAACTGTTTGCAAAGATATTGGGGAATTGAATGAAATGTGTCATGGATAGGGTTTTGTTGCAAAGCCAATTTGGCTTGCAAGGTAGGTCAACAGTGATGGGGCATCGGGTCCTTAAGGGGTTTGTAGAGGAGCTAGAGGGAGGCAGGAGGGGTGCTTGTCAGCATTTGATTGGAAGGGGGCCAATGACTATTTCCTCCTTTGGGGAGGAAATAGTGGGGTGGGTGGAGACATTGTACAGGGAAGCACAAGCATGGGTGCAGATCAACGGGCATGTGGGGGCGGTGCGAATGGGTTGGGGTCTACATCAGGGGTGTCCATTGTTGCAACTTTCGTTCTGTCCTCCCCCCAGGACCTCTTTTATATGTTGGTAGAGGACTGTATATGTCTCAGTAGTAGTAACCAGTTACCAGTAACCAGTTACCAGTAACCTGTCCGTTGACTCAACGACCAACCGTCTTGAGTCACGGTCTGTGCTGAGTAACCAGTTACCAGTAACCAGTTACCAGTAACCTGTCCGTTGACTCAACGACCAACCGTCTTGAGTCACGGTCTGTGCTGAGCTGACACTATTTTCAAAAGACCCACTACGGGGTACTGGCCAGCCGGCTAGTCAGTTTGACGAGTGTAACCAAGGAGATAGGTAACGGCTGCGGGCTCCCTCCACATAACAGCAATTATAAGTAATAACAGCCTACGTGAGTATTTCTACCCTAATCCACGTATCGAACTCCCACATGATATATGTGGAGTGAGGGGTGTGAGGGAGGGGAGGGAATGGCAGGGGTTAGCAGGTTATGTCGATGATACGACTATTCTGGTAGAGAAACAGACAAGGTTGGGGAGTTGGAGGGGATAGTTCGGATGTTTAGGGGTGCCAGGGGCATGAAGAGAAATCGTCGATCATGGGGCTGGGGGCATGGAAGCGGTGCGCAGAGTGGGGTGACGCTGCACACAGAGAGTTTAACGATTTGTGGTGTTGTTTATGCAGGGGACCAGACAGAGGCACACAAGGCCAACTTGGTCAGGATGGTGGAAATGGTAAAGAAATGCTTGGGGACATTGCGTCCATATCATTTAACCTTTTTACAGAGTGTAATTGTGGTAAATGTCCTGCTGTTCAGCAAAATCTGGCATGTGGCTGCCGTGTACTTCTTAATGGGGCCCATGATCATGCGTATCCTCAAGAGGGTGCTCAGATTCTTATGGGGCTCAGGGTGCAAATGGATGCGATAAGAGGTGGTGACATTGCTGGCGAGGTGGGGAAAGGGGGCTTTGGGCTACTGGACCTGTGTTGGCGAATTAAATACATTTTTATTAGGTGGGAGGTGATGTGAGATGGGGGATTCTGTGAGGGACAGATGGGATGGGTGCATGACGTCTTTCAGCATTTGTATTGGGTGCAGAGATGCAGGAGTGTGAGACAGTGTTGTGAGCAATGGCGATGGCTCAGGAGCCAGGGAAACTCAGAGTGGGGGGTTTTGTGTAGACTGCTAGTTGGTAGGGTAGTAGAGCCGGTGGAGGGAATTTTGCCTATGTATGATTGGGGCAACATTTGGCTTTCAGTAAAATGGGGCTCCGTCCCAGGGTCCGTGATGTGATGTACCGGTTCCTGCATGGTATTTTGCCGACAGGCATGGTACTATGGGATACATGGGTGGTGGAGGGGGGCAATGTGGGATATGTGGGGGAGAGGAAACAATGCTCCATGTAGTATATTTTTGTGAAGGGTTGGGACATTAGAGTATGGATTAGTTGGTTGGTGGGGTGGGTTGGGGAGAAGGCTGTCTGTGCTGCAAGCGCTTAGTTTAGATGTGGGGGGAGAAGGTCGAGGAAGTTGCCCAGGCTGTCGTGTATATAATTGTGGATTTCGTTTACATATCATGGTGCATGAGGGGGATGGAGGAGTGTGGAAGAGAGTTTTGGCAGCAACGTTCTATAGAATGGTGTGCAGAAATAGAGACTTGTATGGGAAACAGTGGGAGGCAGGATTTTCGGAGGGTTATAGGACCCTCTTTGCAAAGGGTTTGGTTGCATAATGAGGGGGATGTTGTGTACAAGGCAGCAGTGCATGAAGTTTGTGGTAGGGTGGGGTGTTCAGGGAGCTACAACGGGCTTGCCACCTGGTAAGAGTGGAGTCGGTGAGTAAGGGTAAGTGTGTACAGGTGTTTTGGGTGACTTGTGTGTAATGACAATTGCTCCAGCTGTGAGTGTGATGTGAATGTCGGCATGCCCCTCTAGTGGGAGGTGTGCAAGAGTGTGAATGTGCATGGCAGTGCTGTCCTGTTGTTCCTGTGCAATGTGTCATTACGTTTCACACGACTGTTCGTGCATGGGGGTTGACTCTCCCTGCACCTGTGCGTTGACGGTATGTCAGTGGTATGCTTGAGGCTGGCGTTGTGGCCAGTGGTGCGTTTGCACCTATGTGTGGGCTGGCAAAGCAATGACACTGCTGGTGCTGTGTTATTATCTCTGTGCATTTCGTATGGCTGACATGTATATTAGGCTGTTGGCCTGTGGTGATATGCATCCAGTGAACAGATTGCCATAGAGGAACGTCCAAATGTGTGATCGTTTTGTAATGCATCTTGTGTTAAGATGCATGTGGCGTCTTGCCACACGAGAGTTATGGTGTGGATCTTTACCGTACTGCATAGGCAACAAGTTGTGAGCTGCCTGGTGAGGTATCACTGGAGTGGACTAATATCGTGTTGGTACAGGAACTAAAGTGTTGCGTAGGGCATGTTTTCGATAAGTTGTGGGAAGCTTTTGTCCTATCCTGCGCATGCAGGTGGGGGGGGGGTCCGGCTGGGGCAGTGAGGTGCGGTCCGCAGACCGTAGTCGGCATGATGACTCAGCATGCCATATGTACGAATTTCATGTCAATAAGCATATTGTCATTTCATTTCCTTTGTATACCATTTTGTTATGCTGTAGCTTTACTGGATGGGGGGATGGGGGGTAGGACTCTACCTCTGTTGTGTGGTGGTGTGTTTTTGGTTATACCTCTGTTTATATATATATGTATACGACGTTTCGGTTCGACTTGGACCATTTACAAAGTCACACTAACCAGAAGTGGAGCAGGACGGCTATATATAGGCAGGAAGAGGTAGTGGTGGTGGTAGTAGTAGTAGTGGTAGTAGTAGTAGTAGTGGTGGTAGTAGTGGGGAACTAAGGAGGAGGAGCCAGTCAAATATAAAGAAAGGGGAGCACTGCAAGGGAGCTAGGTGCCCACAGAGGGAGAGCAAGTACACAGAGGTGGGGGGAAGGGGAAGTGATGAAATAAATAATGAAGGAACAGAAACACGCGATAGAAGAAAGACAAAAAAAAAGGAAAGAGGAAAGGGGAAGAGGGAGAAGAAGAAAAAATGAGAAATCAGTTTAAGTCACGGGTGTTCTGAAGTTTGGAGCATTTTACAATGTAGTGGGAGAGGAAGGCATCTACAGAGACGAAGCCAGGACTAAGATATATATATATATATATATATATATATATATATATATATATATATATATATATATATATATATATATATATATATATATATATATATGTATGTGTATGTATATTTATACATTATCTGATGTAATGTGCTGTTTCAAAGAAATTATAAAAAAATAATGAATTGTTATTCGTTTGTTCGATGGCCGATATTAATCTTTTTATGATCATACGACATGTATGCTTATTCAAAACTAAATCAAAATTGACAAAATCAGACGAAAAGTAAAAAACCTCAATAATTTGTTCCCCGGGATGAGTCCTACACCAGTCAACTAACACCCAGGTACCTACATATTAAGTGAACAGGATGTAAGGTGATTAGCACCCAGGTACCTACTTACTGCTAGGAGAAAAGGAGCAGATTTATTACGTACCCCATAACCATCCTATGGGCAGCAGTCAAAGGATTACAGATGTACATCCAGGGACTGGACCATAAAGTTTGGATAGTAGAGTAAGTTACAGTGGTCATGAACTATTTACACTTGTAAATAATTCGTTACCACAATTGTTATGAGTTATTTATTTGTGCAGCACCTAGAAAGTAATAAGCTTATACACGACAATCTGGTCACAATCATGCCCCTGGAACAATTTACATGTTTATATCTGGTCACAATTGTAATGACTTTGCTGCCCAGTCCCTGGACCAATCATGTACCTCTGTAATCTTTTGACTACCGCCCACAGGATGGATATGGGGTGCATAATAAACATACTCAACTAAACCTATACAAGACAACCAGCACGGTTTCAGGGAAGGGAAATCCTGTGCTACAAACCTCCTGGAGTTTTACGACAAAGTAACGGAAGTGAAAGAGCGGTGGGTAGATTGAATTTTCTTAGATTGCAAGAAGGCTTTCGACACAGTTCCACACAAGAAACTAATGCATAAGCTAGAGGATCAGGCAGGTATAACAGGAAAGGCACTGCAACGGATCATAGAATGCCTGACGGGAAGGCAACAACGAATCATGGTACATGATAAGGTGTCAGAGTGGGCACCTGTGAAGAATGGGATTCGACAGGGGTCAGTCCTAGGACTAGTGCTGTTTCTGGTATATGTGACGTGATGGAAGGGATAGACTCGGAAGTGTCCCTGTTTCCAAACGATGTGAAGGTAATGAGAATTCAATCGGATGAGAATCAGGCAGGACTACAAAGAGATCTGGACAGGCTGCAAGCCTGGTCCAGCAACTGGCTCTTGGAATGTAACCCCATCACAGGCAAAGTCATAAAGATTGGGGAAGGAAATACATAGAATACCGGCCAGGATGCAAACTGCAAACCTCACTCAAGGAAAAGGATCTTTGGGTGAGTATAATACCGAGCATATCTCCTGAGGTGCACATCAATTAAATAACTGCTGCAGCATATGGGCGCCTGGCAAACCTGAGAATAGCGTTCTGACACCTCAGTAAGGAATTGTTTAGGACTCTTTACACCACGCATGTCAGCCCCATATTGGAATATGCAACACTAGTTTGGAACCCACACCTGGTCAAGCACGTCAAAAAATTAGAGAAAGTACAAATGTTTGCAGGAAGACTAGTCCCGGAGTTAAGGGGCATGTCCTACGAGGAGGGGTTAAAGGAAATCGACCTGACAACACTGGAGGACAGGACTGATATTGGATACGTTAATGACATAAAATACTGAGAGGGATTGACAAGGTAGATAGGGACAGGATGTTTCAAAGATGGGACACAGCAACAAGGGGTCATAATTTTAAGATGAAAACTCAGATGAGTCTTGTTGATGTTAGGAAGTATTTCTTCAATCATTGAGTTGTCAGGAAGTGGAACAGTCTAGAGAGCGATATAGTGGAGGCAAGATCCATACATAGCTTTAAGAAGAGGTATTATAAAGCTCATGGAGCAAGGAGTGGACCTAGTAGCGACCAGTGAAGAGGCGGGACCAAGAGCAATGACTCGAACCCTGCAACCACAATTAGATGAGCACACAAACATACACACAAACACCAATGACTGAAAACCTCAATCAAGGAAAAGGATCTTGTGGCGAGTATAATACCGAGCACATCTCCTGAGGCGCACATCACACAGATAATTGCTGCAGCATGGGAATCGTTCAAGACTCTGTACACCGTGCACGTCAGGCCCATTTTGGAGTATGAAACATCAGTATGGGACCCACACCTGGGCAAGCAAGTCAAGAAATTAGGGGAAAGTGCAAAGGTTTGCAAGAAGATTAGTCCAGGAGCTAGGAAGGTAAGTTTAACAAAGCTGCTTCATGAGTGTCCCACATTGCTTCACAGATTTGGCAGGCTTCTTTGTGACTGGCTGGTTGAACCAAGATACTGCTGTAACAATTAAAGCCTTAGCATCTGGTTTCCTAATTGGGAGGCATGCCTCCTAACCATATGCCGACACCCCTACCCCAAAAGGGCTCTAATAGCCAGGACTAGGTATCCTCCATGTGTAGCACCATGGCTTGAAATACTAATGGAGCCGCCTTTCCTATCAATCCTCCGACGCAGATGTTTGCAACATTCCTTTCACTAATTATGAACTTGATGCAGCACTAACTAAGGGCAACTCCACGTCGCCTGGTGAGGATGGTATTACTTACAACATACTCAGATTGCTGTGTCGAGTACCAGGTAATCCATTACTTGAATTATATAACATGAGCTATGTAACTGGGGAGCTCCCTCAATCTTGGACCAACAGCCTCATCATTCCAATTCCTAAGCCCAATCAACAAAATGCATTTCTCCCAATATCTCTTACTAGCTGCTTGTGTAAAACATTTGAGAGAATGATTCTTAATCGTCTCTTGTACAGATAAATAACAAAAAGGCACAATACCGTGACTGGAACGATACACAAATAACCCGCACATAAAAGACAGAAGCTTACGACGACGTTTCGGTCCGACTTGGACCATTGACAAAGTCACACTAACAGAGGAGGAGCAGGACGGCTATATATAGGCAGGAAGAGGTAGAGGTAGTAGTAGTGGTAGTAGTAGTGGTAGTAGTAGTAGTAGTAGTAGTACAAGAATTGTATATAATACCGACAGGATGAAATGACACATGCACAACACCCGGGCATCCCCACCGTAGACGTTTCGCCATCCAGCCAGCCACTGGATGGCGAAACGTCCACAACAAAGACAACCAGACGCCGCACATGTGTCTAATTTCATCAGTAGATGTAGTAGAAGAAGAAGAGGTAGTAGTAGTGGTAGTGGTAGAAGTGGGAAATAAGGAAGACGAGCCAGTCAAATACAAAGGAAGGGGAGCACTGCAAGAGAGCTAGAAACCCACAGAGGGAGAGCAAGCGCACCGAGGTGCGTGAAAGGGGAAGTGGTGAAATAAAATAAAGAAGGAACAGAAACACGAGACAGGAGAGAGAAAGACAACCCAGAGGAGAAAAGGAGAGAGGAAAGGGGAAGAGGAAGAAGAAAAAAAAAAAAGAAGAAGAAAAAATGAGGATTCAGGTTAAGTCACGGGTGTTCTGAAGTTTGGAGCATTTTACAATGTAGTGGGAGAGGAAGGCATCTACAGAGACGAAGCCAGGGCTAAGGTTCATACAAGGAAAGTTGTGTATAAGAGAGGATTCAACTAAACGGCGACTGTTCGAGTTGGAAGTAGGGAAGACAGTTTTAGCAGAAGACCAGTCAATAGGATGGCTATGATCTCTGACGTGACAGAAAAGAGCATTGTTAGTGTCGGCAAGCCTAACACTATTTTTGTGCTCCCTAAGTCTGTCAGAAAGAGATCGACCAGTTTCTCCAAAGTATTGAAGAGGACAGGAGGAGCAAGAAATAGAGTAGACACCAGGAACATCTGTAGAGGGAGGAGAGGTATGAACGAGATTAGTGCGAAGAGTGTTAGTCTGGCGGAAGGTAAGCTTGATGTCTAAGGGACGGAGAGAATTGTTGAGATTAGAAAGACCGGAAATGTAGGGAAGGCAGAGGATAGAAGAGTTCCCATGAGTAGAGAGTTGAAAGACTGTTGAAATTAAGACACATGTGCGGCGTCTGGTTGTCTTTGTTGTGGACGTTTCGCCATCCAGTGGCTGGGTGGATGGCGAAACGTCTACGGTGGGGATGCCCGGGTGTTGTGCATGTGTCATTTCATCCTGTCGGTATTATATACAATTCTTGTACTACTACTACTACTACTACTACCACTACTACTACCTCTACCTCTTCCTGCCTATATATAGCCGTTCTGCTCCTCCTCTGTTAGTGTGACTTTGTCAATGGTCCAAGTCGGACCGAAACGTCGTCGTAAGCTTCTGTCTTTTATGTGCGGGTTATTTGTGTATCACAACCAAAACTTCGCCTTGAAGCCAAACATGAGGCCTTAAGCTGTATTGATAACTTAGTCACACAGCACACACTCTCGCAAATTATTTACGCTGATGGTTCTGTTCACCAATCCACTGGTGCAGCTGGTAGTGCTGCTGTTGTCGTACAGAGTGATGTCTCTCTTAAAGAAATTGGAGCACGCATCAATAATTGGGCCTCTACCCTTCAGACAGAACTGTTTGCCATACTCCTTGCACTGAAATGCATCTATGTATCAAAGATTGACAATTTAATTGTAACTGATTCTCTGTCATCCATAAATGCTCTCAACTCATTAAGCATAAATTGTGGCATGCTTGTGTCAGAAGCCAGACACAGGTATGGTAGGATTGTGGACAGTGGAGTCAGAGTGCACATGCTGTGGATTCCATCTCACATTGGCCTTCAGATGCATGATAGAACTGATAAATTGGCTAAGCTGTATGCTTGCAGGTAGTAGTTTGAGAACAATAATACGAAAAGAACTTCAACTGAATTTTATGGACTTAAGGCTCAGGGAGATTGACACCAGTGAGTCCATCTATCATCATTCTATCATGCAGGAGGAGCCACATGTCCATGGTGCATCCAACAAAATAAGCAGACTCTTGGATGTCACTACCGCCCGGCTCCGGCTGGGTTACAAGTATCTTTGGCAGGGTTAAATCACCACCACCAGATGTAGACCAAACGAAATGTAAACTTTGCCAGATGGACTATTGTCACACCCTGCGTCATTATGTACTGGAGTGCGATAAAATTAATGAATTTAGAAACAACTCACTCAGAAGCGTTCAAGAAATGGCTAAGTATTTTATCCACAGTGGTATATTACAGACCATTCTGGAGAAATACCCTAACTTTGCTAGCTGTAAATAAAGCATTACCACATGTGTGCATGTGTGTGTGGGTGTGTGTGTGTGTGTGTGTGTGTGTGTGTGTGTGTGTGTGTGTGTGTGTGTGTGTGTGTGTGTATATATATGTGTGTGTACTCACCTAGTTGAGGTTGCGGGGGTCGAGTCCGAGCTCCTGTGTTTGTGTGTGTGTGTGTTTGTGTGTTTATGTGTGTGTGTGCATGTGTATGAGTGTGTGTGTGTGTGTGTGTGTATGAGTGTGTGTGTGTGTGTGTGTGTGTATGTATGTGAGTGTGTGTGCGTGTGTGTGTATGAGTTTGTGTATGTGTGTGTGTGTGTGTATGTGTGTGTGTGTGTGTGTGTGTGTGTGTGTGTGTGTGTGTGTGTGTGTGTGTGTGTGTGTATGTGTGTGTGTGTTTATGTGTGTGTGTGTGTGTATGAATTTGTATATATGTGTGTGTGTGTGTGTGTGTGTGTGTGTGTGTGTGTGTGTGTGTGTGTGTGTGTGTGTGTGACTCAACAATCAATATTTGCACCAATAACTCACTACAGTTGTGACCGGGTGTGGAAGTGTGAATTGCTCATTACTCTAAAATTTGTTCATGATTGTAGCCATGTATAAACGTAAGTAACCATTCTTACAGTATTCATTACCTTTGTAACTTGTGAGTTCATTACCTTGTACCTAGTTCAGCTATCAAAAATTGGGGCCCGGTCCCTGGACCCATTGTGTACCTCTGTAATCTGTAAATACCTTTGTAACTTGTGAGTTCATTACCTTGTACCTAGCTCAGCCATCAAAACTTTGGAGCCCGGTGCCTGGACCCATTGTGTACCTCTGTAATCTGTAAATACCTTTGTAACTTGTCATGATTGTGACTAGACCTACCTGGAGTTCATTACCTTTGTAAATTGTGAGTTCATTACCTTTGTAAATTGTGAATTCATTACCTCTGTAACTTGCTCAGCTATCAAAACTTTGAGGCCCAGTCCCTGGACCCATTATGTACTTCTGTAATCTTTCGACTACCGCCCACAGGATGGGTATGGGGTGCATAATAAACATATTAAACTAAAACTTAAACTAACTCCTCCAACTCATTAGGTAGTGTTCAGTTCAGAGGACATCCAAGTCAGACATAACCTAAGAGCGAGAAAGCAGACAGCAGGGTTAGCATAAGCACAAGACACTTGTGGACGGGAGTAAATGTCCTCTCGCAAAAACAACTTTATGGCCAGACTATCTCAAATTTTAGCATATGACCACAAGGGAAAAAATAGCTTACCTCCTATTTAGCCCTTAACACATCCTAACAATAAATTCTGGAGAGGGGTCAGCCAGCACATTATCTTTGCCGGCTATGTGACGTACGGCGTACATATTTTATGGATGCAACTGCAACGTTCATCGCATAAGGTGCATGTTCTTGTTCTTCGTTAAGCAGAGGTATGTCAGAGGATTGTGGTCGCTGAAGACGATGACTACATACAACGTACTGGACAAGAACACGTCAAAATGCTCCAGCGCAAGTACTAGGGGCCAGGGCCTCCTTCTCATTAGTAAAGTAGGCCTGGAATTTTTGTCAGTAGTACACCACAGGCTCCAGACCACCCTCACCAGAAGCCTGGAGTAACACTGACCCAGCACCCGTTTTTCAAGCATCAGCCTGTAATACAAAGGGTTTTGAAAAACCGGGAGAAAAAAGAATGGGTGCAGCACATAAGAAATGTTTAAACACAAACGCATCTTGACAACTTGGGATCCAGCAAATTTAAGTGCTACTTTGCCACTACCTAATGAGTTCGATGGTTGAGAGTACAGGCGGATCCATTAGTATTTCATGCCATGGTGGCACACTACTCATGGAGGACCCCTAGTCATGGCTATTTGTGCCTTTTCGAGAAGGGGGGAGGGTGTATGCTAAGAGTATGTAGCATTTTATTCGGCTTATTCCACACAAAGAGTAGTAGTAAACAGAGTAAAGTCTGTGGTGGCTACTGTGAAAAAACTCTGTTCCACAAGGCACAGTACTCACCCCCATCCTATTCCTCATCCTCAAATCTGACATAGACAGGGATGTAAGCCACACCCGAATTTGCATGACAGTGTCCTCCAGTGAAGACACTGCAAGACTCCAGGCGGACATCAACCAAATCTTTAAATGGGCCGCAGTAAACAATATGAAGTTCAATGATGAGAAATTTCAATTACTTCGATATGGAAAACGTGAAGAAATTAAAACTATATAGGAGTTGTGACTTTGTCAATGGTCCAAGTCGGACCGAAACGTCGTCGTAAGCTTCTCTCTTTTATGTGCGGGTTATTTGTGTATCATTCCAGTCACGGTATTGTGCCTTTTTTGTTATTTTAGGAGTATAAAACAAATTATAACCACACAATACTCCGATAAACTAATATAAAGGACCTGGGAATAATAATGTCAGAGGAGCACCTCACTTTCAAAGACCACAACATTGTATCAATCGCATCTGCTAAAAAAAAATGAGAGGATGGATAATGGGAACCTTCAAAACTAGGGATGCCAAGCCCACGATGGCACTCTTCAGGTCGCTTGTTCTATCTAGGCTGGAATATTGCTGCACAGTAACTGTGCCTTTCAAGACAGGTGAAATTGCTGATCTAGTAACTGTACAGAGAACCTTCACGGCACACATAAGTTCGATAAAACACCTATATCACTAAGAACGGTTGAAGTTCCTCGACCTGTGCTCCCTGGAACGCAGGTGGGAGAGATTCATGATTATATCCTAGAGGGATTAGTATCAAATTTGCACAAAAAAAAATCGCTCCCTATGAGTGCAAAAAATTCGGCAGGCGATGCAACATCATCCTAATGGCAAGAAAGGGCGTCACTAGCACGATAAGAGACAACACAATAATGTCAGGGGCCCAAGACTGTTCAACTCAATAGACTCCTGGCTGTCTTCGGGAAGGCTCTGGACAGGCACTTAAAGTCAGTACCAGATCAGATGGGCTGTGGTTCGTACGTGGGTTTACGTGTTGCCAATAGCAACAGCCTGGTTGATCAGGCCCTGATCGAGCATGAGGCCTGGTCTCAGACTGGGCAGCGATGGCGTTGACCCCCGAATCCCTCTCTAGGTATACTCGAGGTATACATAATGATAGCATTGCTGGTGTCTTCTTTTCTGTCTCATAAACATGCGGGATAACAGTTACATCTTACTAATTCTATTGACACGTGGGTCACACTATACATGCATGTTCGCGTATATTTATTTACACATCCATCTGGTTCTTGTATTTTCTTATTCTTGTTCTTTATTTCCTCTTATCTCCATGGGAAAGCCTGGTGGCTAAAGCTCCCGCTTCACACACGGAGGGCCCGGGTTCGATTCCCGGCGGGTGGAAACATTTCGACACGTTTCCTTACACCTGTTGTCCTGTTCACCTAGCAGCAAATAGGTACCTGGGTGTTAGTCGACTGGTGTGGGTCGCATCCTGGGGGACAAGATTAAGGACCCCAATGGAAATAAGTTAGACAGTCCTCGATGACGCACTGACTTTCTTGGGTTATCCTGAGTGGCTAACCCTCCGGGGTTAAAAATCCGAACGAAATCTTATCTTATCTTAACCCATGTGTGTGTCGTAAGTGGTGGTGTCAGGGGGCTAGTAACCCATTCTCCTGTATAAATTGCTAAATTTAAAAAAAAAAACTTTCATTTTTCTTTTTAGATCACTCTGCTTCGGTGGGATACGGCTGGTTTGTTGAAAAAAAAAGTAGGGTCTGAGGATATCCCTTCAAGATCTAGAAATAATAGATTCAAATTGGACATAGTGGACCCCCGGTTAACGATATTTTTTCACTCCAGAAGTATGTTCAGGTGCCAGTACTGACCGAATTTCTTCCCATAAGGAATATTGTGAAGTAGATTAGTCCATTTCAGATCCCCAAACATACACTTATAAACGCACTTACATAAATTTTTTTTTTTTATATTTTATTTAAAACCAATACAGTTTAACATAAAAATAAAGAAACAGTATGGAACCTAATCAAATTAACTGACAAACGGATTGTACTTACATGCTCGCAAGATATTACAACAAAAACTTACATCAAGAACATAACTAAAAACAAAATTACATGTCACAGGGTCATGAATTGACATATATACAAAACCTTGCATATATATAAATTGTACATATAAATGACATCTGACAAAGGTTCAATACACTTGAACATAAAATATACAAAGAAGTTATATCAGTTAAATCCCATCCTTCACATTAATCAAAAAACCAAAACCTAACATCATAATCTGACTAGATAATCTACATACTTATCCCTAACAATACAGCTGAACATATCCCAACATACAAATAAACAGAAAAGAATACAGCTTAGAACACAATAACAAGCTCTATACTGTTACAATACATCCCCATATAAAACCTTTCAGACAAATGACTAGATAATCTACATACTTATCCCTAACAATACAGCTGAACATATCCCAACATACAACTAAACTGTCTAGATATGTCTGTATACCATACAGACTATACTGTTACAATACACCCATATACTTAGACATGGACTACGTCACTAAACTGTCTAGATATGTCTGTATACCATACAGACTAAAACTTAACATCAAGAACTTGCATGAACACCAAACCGGTATCAGGGTACAGACCATAATTATAAACTTTAAAAAGAATCAATCATGCATATATAAAGTATTACATAACGTCTGACCCATGACAAAGGCTCAATACAATAGAAAGAGATATATATTTATATATATACACATACACACCCACACACCCACACCCACATCCACACACACACCCACACGTACACACAAAAATTTTCACAAAATCACATTAATCAGATGCACTGTATGCACAATGCAAAACAGTATATAAGTATTTCTCATCGTGCAAAAACCCAGCACGTAACATAAAAACAAACTAAAACACACTTCATGTCGCAAATAACTTATTTCTCAAGAATCATGTTATACAAGACTGATACACATCATAATTATACATAAAAAATCTACTATATTATACCTACATTCTGAAAAGTGTTATATCTACCATAACGAGACCTTGAGCTCTACATCCACACTTGGATGCCATAAAGTCCCAATGAAAACCAGGAAACCATTCCAAACCCACATTCACAACACTCTCACGACCCCCCCCCCCAGGGAGGCGAGCCCGCTGTTGCCCCCTGACTCCCTCCAACCTATGAAAACCCCTTCACTCACTCATATCCAATCACAGATTTACGAGAATCCCTAACGTTAGCATTCTATACCCCTCTGAGAAAGCCTGATCCCACCTCCTCCCATACAAATCTCTGTTACGACACCTCGTACTATAGAACGTTACCGCAAGAACCTTTCTTCTCTCCTCACTATCCCCTCTCCCCCTCATCACCCACGACATATATATATAATCTACCATGATATAATCTAAAGCTCTTATGACACCCTCGTCTAACCCACCCATATCTAGACTTAAAGCACGCAAAACCGACACCCCACGGCCCCCCACCCTCTGTACCAACCTACTTAACCAGCACCTAACCTCCTCTAGCCCTTCACAAAAGTAAACTACATGGAACGCTGTCTCATCCCCTCCACAGATACCACACCCCCCACCCTCTACAACCTGTCTGTTTCGTAATATCTCACCAGACGGAAGGATCCCATGCAGAAAACGAAACATCACCTCACGCGCCCGAGGTTTTAACTTCAATTTACTAAATCTAAACCAAATACTCTTCCACGCATACATGGGGAACAAACCCTCAACTGGGACAACGCACCTACCTACAAGTAACCTACACAAAACCCTTATACGAACCTTTCTCAGTTCCCTAACCAACATCACAGCCCTCAAAACTATTTCACATTCCCTCAACTCCATTCCTCGATACCACATACCCAGCCTGTCGTGTATCCTTCCCAAACGCCCCGCGTTCACACCCTCACGCAACACTTCCCATTTAATAAACACACATTTAGCCCTCCGTCTCAAATCCAACAACCCCAACCCACCCTGACTTACAGGTAACATTACAACCTCCCTCCGTAACCAATCACAACGTGAACCCCATAAAAATTTGTACACCCGTCTTAGTATCCCCGCAATCGCTGTCCCTGTAATTGGGAACACAGCTGCAACATACCAAACCTTACTATACAATAAAATGTTCACGACTATCACTCGCTGTATCAGAGTTAGGTGCTGGGGTCTCAGAACACCTAGACGCCCCACGATCCTTTCCAATAACCTATCCGAATTTTCCTCCCGCGCCGCAACCATGTCATCCCTATAAATAATACCACAAATCTTTAAAGACACCGCCCATTCTTTAACAACATTACATCTCCCCCCCACACCCCCCACCCAAGAACCCAACCCCATGCACCTTGACTTCGCACTATTTACCTGCATACCCGTGGCACTTCCAAATAATTGCACCACCTCGTCCAACACTCTCATTGACATCCCTGCACGAATGAGAACAGTGGTGTCGTCAACATATCCAATTAACCCCGGCCAGGCCCTCCCACCCCCCACACTTCCCTCACATGGCGTACATAAGCTACGGTCAACCATTCTATAAAAGGGGTCCTGGAAACACGCAAACAATATTTGGGACATGGGGCATCCCTGTCTAAGGCCTCTTCCCATTGCAATTTCCCTCCCCATACACCCATTAATCTGTATCCTCATTTTCGCCCCCTTGTACAACGTATTTACCCACTCGACTATTTCCTCCCCAAAACCCTGTCTCCTAAGTATAACCTGCAAAGCTCCCCTTTCCACTCTATCATATGCTCCCTGCCAGTCTAGAGCCAACAAAGCCGCCCCTCCACCCCCACCCTTAGCTTCCACAAAACTTCTCAGTATCCCATGTCCTTCAATCATCGACCTTCCCGGCAACCCGAACTGAGATTTTGACACCACCCTCTCCACTACACATTTGAACCTATTACCTAAAATTTTTGCAAACACCTTATAGTCTGCACACATCAGTGATATGGCTCGGTACTCCCGAAGGGTGGGCTGCCCCTTGACCTTCGGGACCAACACTACTACTGCTGTTTCCTGCTTCTCCCCCAACTTACCCTTCTCCTTCATACTATTAAATAACCTAACTATAAATTCCTTTATCAACGCCCAATGTTGTAAATAAAATTCTACCGGGAGACCATCAATACCGGGAGCTTTCCCCTTCCTCATTCCCCTTAACGCATTCTCTATTTCCTCTGCCGTAATCGTCCCACCTAAAGCCTTTCGATCACTATTTCCTAAATTACACGTCACATACGTACACACCTTGTCCAATGCCCCGTCACCCACCCCCCCACTGTTCCAGTACTTCTCGTACCAAGCCTCCGCATACGCACACATCCCCTTCGTGGTTCGTATCTCCTGCCCTACTCTATAATTCCCAACCATCTCCGTTACCTCTAAACATGGTATAGCCGTCAGCGCCTGCCTTTGCTTTTGATGCCGCAAAACACACGCTGACGGCTTGTCGCCCCAAAGCACTTCCTCCACCCCTGCCTGCATCCTTACAGCTTGAAACCTTTCATTTTGCAACACCCTCAACCTCCCCTTTATTTCAGCTATTTCATCCATAGGAAAATTATTCCCACCCACCCCCCTCCCATAGCAACCTCTTAACCTATCCTCTAAATAGTTAGCCAGTCCATATTTTAAATTATTAATACGTTTTCCTTCTCTCACATAAAACTTTCTAATCCTTTCCTTTGCGACACTATCCCACCATGTCACAATGTCATCCACTCCCTGTTCTTCCACACTAAGCTCCCTCCATAGGACTGAAAACCCCTCCAACCCCTCCTCATCACCTAACACACTTATATTTAATTTCCAATAACTTCTATATATGTCCGCGAGCGTCCCCCACCCAACCTCCACCACCACTGCCCTATGATCTGACATTGTAGCCTCAACAGTACTGAAAGATTTCACGTCCACTCCCTGAGAAAGGTACACTCTATCTAGTCTCGCAGCATAACCACTCCTAACAAACGTATATTCAGTCTCCCACACCGCTCCCCCAAAGGCATCACGTAACCTAACATCCCTTAATAAATCCCTAAGAGCCACAGACATATATCCAGCCCCTCTTGGGTCCACATCAGCCACCCTGATTACACTATTCCAGTCCCCACCAACTATCGCCACCTCTGGCAGTGCACTTAAGAAAAACACAAGATCCTCACACACAAAATCATTCTTTACCTTTATGTTATTTTCTGCCGGCGCATACACACTCACAAAAGACACACGCTTACCCATCCACCACCCATCCACACGCAACACCCTCCCTCCCCCTCCTCCCTCGCTTCTCTGCAAAACAAACGGGCTCGTCTCCCTTATTAAAATTCCCACACCACCTTTTAGACGGGGAGATGGCAGGGTAACTACCCGAAATCCTGCCACCTCCAACACCCTACCCTCTTTGAAATTGTGCTCCTGCAGGAACACAACATCCACTCTAGATTTATTCAGAAAATTACGAAACCAATCTCTCTTCATACCGCTACATAACCCATTAACATTTACAGACATACACCTAAGGCCTATTAAAGTTTCCACCCCTGCTTCCTCTCATCACTCTTTACAACTCCAGAGCTTGAATTTACGTTCAACACCTTCAGAGTGCTCTCTTTCCCTCCCCCCTTCTTCCGGTGCCTCCTATCATGGCTACCACCACCTACACCACTACCTTCACACTTCACCTCAGTCTGTTTCCCAGGCCTTTGTGCAGGCGTAAGGACGTCATCAGAATCTGATGTAGCCGCCCTCTTTCTCGTGACAGTCATGTTACACATATCTTGGTCAGATGTTACCTCTCGATGAACCTCCACCTCCACCTGAGAATGGTTTAATGAGTCAATGGAGGACTCCAAACCACCATCACGTCCCAAATTATCATGTCTCAGACTTTCTGGAAGCGACGATTCTCCAATGACACCACGCTCAGATGTAACATCCCTCTCTGGTGGTGACAACGTCTTCAACACCTCCACCAATTCCTCCTCAATCTCAAGAACCTTCTCTTGTACTTGCTGCTCCTCCTTATCCACAGGAGACGACACCTGATCAGGCAGTTGGGGGCGGGACTCCAACTCACCACCAGTCCTGTGTGCCCGATCCACTATCTCGCTCCACAAAACACCACGCCCTCCATCCGATGTTTGTTCCTCACCTGCCACCTTTGAAGCAGGGGCTGCGACGTCCACCACAGGTCCAGGCACATGTCTTCGCTTGTCACAGGTCGCCGCTATGTGATCATACTCACCACATAGGCGGCACGTACGTCGTTGTCCTGGGTACATTACCATTACCTGCGTCCTGAAATCTTGTAGGTACACATAGGATGGTATTTGGTGCCTCAAAGTCATTTTGAGGTTGAAAGAACCCTCTGGAAAACCAGCATAGGCTCCTGCCGCCCACGTACCATGTTGAGCATAATGCACCGTCCCATACTTCTCAAAAACTTTCCTTATATCCGCCTCGTCCGCCTCAAAGGGAACGTTGCGTAACTTGATCCACGTATAATACCGTGAAACATCTATCATTCTTACAGTGACAGCTGGTGTGACGTTAAGACTCACGTCCTGAAACCTGGTGACTAATGATTCATAAACCGTTGCTGATAGCAGTTTGACGAAAATGCGTTGTCCTCCGTTCAATGCTACACCATACAATTCACTATCTTGTACTCCATAAGTCTCCCGTATGATCTTTGGCAATAAGACTTGCGCAGAACTGGTCGATATCGTTCCTTTAAGTAGCTCGATGCCTACAGTATTTATCCTTCGTCTCAGACTAACCGCCATCTTGACGATCACAGTGCACCTAAGTTGTTAGCCGAGGTGTGACAGCACCACTTCACACCACTGCAGCCAGGTAACTGACAAGGGCGCTCGCCTACACACAGCAGAGGGGTGCAGAGCACTACCGCACACTACCGTGGTCGGGCAGCGTTCAATAAACGGTATGGTAGCTCTTAATTCCTTGAATCAAGAGCCCATCATTAGCATCAAGATGCCACTCTACAATTATTTTTATCCTCATTACTTTCATAGAGGAGCGCTAAGTTTATAGAGGCTGTCCAGAACCCTAATGAAAGTGTCATTTTATGTGACTTTTGGGTTAAGCAAGTTTATGTAGTGATTTTTCTTGATGTGTAATACATTTTCCTCATCAGAATATTAATTTTTCCATTATTACAATAATTACACTTTACTTATTATTATTATTATTAAAGATTAGCCGGTATTCTCCCGGCCCGGGCCTTTTCCAAGTGGTGGCCCGGCCTTGGCTCCCTCTTTAGGGAGTGTCTGAGACCTAAGTCTCCCATGGGAGGAGGCACAAGTACCTCCTCATCTTTGGGACCAACTGTCCCCAGGCCTAGCCACAAGCTAGGCCTCTCTGGTCTGCCATCCCCGCCCCAAGGGGGCAAATGGGAATGACAGTCTTATGAGCTAAAGGCTCGGGCTCAGGCACCTACCCTACCCTAGAAGGGCTGGGCATGGTGTCGATCAATGTGACATACATCAAAATCAGTTAGATACATTAGAAATAATGTAAATCAAATTAATCCGTTCCAGACACCCAAAAGCATTATTTTTTTTTCTTTTTTACATTAAATGTACATTTATCTACACAGAAAATAATGAGACATGAAAAATAAAGCAATAATAACTTGATACTTAGCTTTATTGAAGAGTTGTTGATGTGTGGAAGACGGGAGGAGGGAAGAGGATGGGAAAAGTACTATTGTTTGAAGGAAAATCCCCTTCCATAAAGACTTCAGGTACCAAGTACTTTTCGGGGTTACTTCCCTTCTTTGTTTTTTAATGCCACTGGGACCAGCTTGAGTCACTGGACTCCTCTCATTCAAAAAATTGTTCCAGAAAGGTCTGTTTTTGGTGTTTCTTTAAAATTTGCCTAAAATGAGACAAGACATTGTCATTATGCATGTCACATACACCGCCTGCAACAGCTTTGGCAGGGTATGTTCCTCCACAAATCTTTCCATCCTAGTCCACATTGCACACATCTCCTTAATCTCTGATGAAAGCAACTTCTTTCCTCTCTCTTCCTCCTCCTCTGAAGCAATTTCCTGAGCTGTGGTCTGTTGCTGGTGGAGATTAAGGTCTAGCAGCTATTCAGTGGTTAGCTCTTCATTGTGGTCCTCCACCAACTCTTCTACATCCTCGCCACTAACCTCCAACCCCAATGCCACAGTAGATAATAGATTCCACAACTGGCATAAGGTTGTCGGGGTCAGCCTCAAACCTTTCAAAATCTTTGTCGAGGACACATTCTGGCCACAATTTTCTCCAAGCAGAGTTCATCATCCTGGAAGTCACTCCCTTCCAAACCTTACCTATAAGGTTTATGAAATGGAGATCGATACCATGCCTAACCCTTCTGAGCCTTTAGCTCATAAGACTGTCATTCCCATTTGCCCCCTTGGGGCGGGGATGGCAGACCAGTGAGGCGTAGCTTGTGGCTAGGCCTGGGGACAGTTGGTCCCAAAGATGAGGAGGTACTTGTGCCTCCTCCCATGGGAGACTTAGGTCTCAGACACTCCCTAAAGAGGGAGCCAAGGCCGGGCCACCACTTGGAAAAAGCCCGGGCCGGGAGAATACCGGCTAATCTTTAATAATAATAATGAAATGGAGGATATTAAAGTGAGCTTCCCAGAACTCCCTTAAGGTCAATTCAGAGACCGAAGTTATATTAAAGCACCTTTGAAACACTGCTTTGGTGTAGAGTTTTTTGAAGTTTGAAATGACCTGCTGGTCCATGGTCTGGAGAAGAGTGGTATTAGGAGGAAAGAATTTCACTACTTGCTTTTCCAAGTCTGGAGGATGAGCAAGAACAATGTCCATTACCAGGAGGAGGTCATATGAGCGCCGATTTCTAAGACAAAGCATGAAGAACAAGTTAAATTTTGACAAAAAAAAAAGTCCCCAATTTCCAAATATTACGATATTCAAGAGGAACGTCTTCAAGCGCTCACTGTACTTTTGACTTAAAAAACAGGCGTATAATGCCATTTCGGCATTTCAAAAATCACTACAATTCTTTAACCAATCTCACAATTAACTACATCATTGAGCATTTAAATAAAATTATTTTAAAAATAAATTGACAAAAAATATTTTATATAAAATTTTAATGAATTTTAAAGATATTTAAAAAATTCTTAAAACTGTAAAGATACTTAATAAAGCAAATATTATTCTTAATATTTTATAAATTATTGCTTTATAAATATTAGAAGAGGAGAAAATAATTCAACATCGAACAATATAGGGAGAACTATTATTTTCGACATTTGGGCAATACGTATTAGAAAAATCGAGGAACAAAAATCAAGATAGTTAAAACAAATATTGAATTCGAAATTAAAATATTCATATATGCATGAAAATTAATCAATATGCACTGCTTGATTTTCTTAGGTTATCCTGGGCTATTAGCCCTCGTGCATTAAAATTCTAAATAGTCGTATCAGTAGCCCAGCTGACCAGTGATACACTTAAGAGGAACATATCATCGATATGTTCCTCTTAAGTGTATCACTGCCTAACCCTTCTGGGGTAGGGTAGGTGCCTGAGTCCGAGCCTTTAGCTCATAAGACTGTCATTCCCATTAGCCCCCTTGGGGCGGGGATGGCAGACCAGAGAGGCCTAGCTTGTGGCTAGGCCTGGGGACAGTTGGTCCCAAAGATGAGGAGGTACTTGTGCCTCCTCCCATGGGAGACTTAGGTCTCAAACACTCCCTAAAGAGGGAGCCAAGGCCGGGCCACCACTTGGAAAAGGCCCGGGCCGGGAGAATACCGGCTAATCTTTAATAATAATAAATAATAAAGAGGAACATATCAGCATAATCTTTTGTATCGAGTTACATGTTTGAAGATGATTTTTTTTAATAGTGTCATTGCACATTTTCCCTGTAAAAAGAAAAGGATTGGACAGTGATTTCAAGTTGTCCGGACGTAAATGATGCCTGGGAAAAAGTCTAAACAATGTTCACTACCATCCTTGATAATATTGTACCAGTGAAAGAGGTTAGAAAATAAACTAAGAACTGAACCCTGGATAACTACTAAGATATTAGATAATATGAAATTCAGAGACCAGTTGCTAAAAAGATTTAAGACAAACAGCTAGTATATTGCAGCACTAAATTAATTCCAAAGGGTGAGGAAGAGAGTGCAGAGACTTATAAAAGGAGCAAAGGCAAGTACAAGATTAACCCCAGAAAACTCTGGCAACAACTAAAACAGTTTTTTTTTTTTTTTTTTTTATATTTTATTTTAAACATGACATTACAAAATATAATATGTAAAACTCATTTAAGTCTATAAATTAACACAATCCTCCCTACAGCTAATGTTACACACCACACTTACAACTCCGTGTGGGTACACCCCCCCCCCTCCCTGCTCCCTCATCCTATCACTTAACCCAAACCTGTTGGAGCTACTCAACAGAATTACATGATATGAACAACACTTTTATATACACATCCCTCGAAATGGTACTTAATGATCGACTACAGACCATGCAATGCATTGCACTGAACATATTATACAGACATATTACCCCCCCTTCCTCCGTGGTTATCCAACCACCCCACTATTTACAACCTAACATACTATAAACAATGAATGTTGCCTAATCTAAAGTCACACAGCAATGATCCAAACATTAATTTATGTAATTGTCCTAATGGTTCAGTTACATAACAATATGTATTACACAACAATGGTGATATAGAAAAGTCACAAGGACATACAAAATTACTACAAAACCATAAGAATAAACTTAGTCTCAAAATCCAACACATGTAAGCCTTTACACATTTAAACATGCAATTCCAGTGTTAAAACAATCACACAGCTTCAACTATGACATTCAAGCTCTATACAGCTTATATGGACATTACATAGTGCTATTGACAACAGTACAATACAACATAAAATATAACCATGACACAAGTAACACAAAGACTGTGCCTAGCACGCACCTAACCACAAAACCCTATAACACCACTGTTGCCCAACTTTATTTACACTATCTGACGTGCATTAACCTCTTTACTCTCAAAACAAAACTGTAAATTGCAGAACACCAGTAACATTCGCTGCCTGACCACGGTAGTGTGCGGTAGTGCTCTGCACCCCTCTGCTGTGTGTAGGCGAGCGCCCTTGTCAGTTACCTGGCTGCAGTGGTGTGAAGTGGTGCTGTCACACCTCGGCTAACAACTTAGGTGCACTGTGATCGTCAAGATGGCGGTTAGTCTGAGACGAAGGATAAATACTGTAGGCATCGAGCTACTTAAAGGAACGATAACGACCAGTTCTGCGCAAGTCTTATTGCCAAAGATCATACGGGAGACTTATGGAGTACAAGATAGTGACTTGTATGGTGTAGCATTGAACGGAGGACAACGAATTTTCGTCAAACTGCTATCAGCAACGGTTTATGAATCGTTAATCACCAGGTTTCAGGACGTGAGTCTTAACGTCACACCAGCTGTCACTGTAAGAATGATAGATGTTTCACGGTATTATACGTGGATCAAGTTACGCAACGTTCCCTTTGAGGCGGACGAGGCAGATATAAGGAAAGTTTTTGAGAAGTATGGGACGGTGCATTATGCTCAACATGGTACGTGGGCGGCAGGAGCCTATGCTGGTTTTCCAGAGGGTTCTTTCAACCTCAAAATGACTTTGAGGCACCAAATACCATCCTATGTGTACCTACAAGATTTCAGGACGCAGGTAATGGTAATGTACCCAGGACAACGACGTACGTGCCGCCTATGTGGTGAGTATGATCACATAGCGGCGACCTGTGACAAGCGAAGACATGTGCCTGGACCTGTGGTGGACGTCGCAGCCCCTGCTTCAAAGGTGGCAGGTGAGGAACAAACATCGGATGGAGGGCGTGGTGTTTTGTGGAGCGAGATAGTGGATCGGGCACACAGGACTGGTGGTGAGTTGGAGTCCCGCCCCCAACTGCCTGATCAGGTGTCGTCTCCTGTGGATAAGGAGGAGCAGCAAGTACAAGAGAAGGTTCTTGAGATTGAGGAGGAATTGGTGGAGGTGTTGAAGACGTTGTCACCACCAGAGAGGGATGTTACATCTGAGCGTGGTGTCATTGGAGAATCGTCGCTTCCAGAAAGTCTGAGACATGATAATTTGGGACGTGATGGTGGTTTGGAGTCGTCCATTGACTCATTAAACCATTCTCAGGTGGAGGTGGAGGTTCATCGAGAGGTAACATCTGACCAAGATATGTGTAACATGACTGTCACGAGAAAGAGGGCGGCTACATCAGATTCTGATGACGTCCTTACGCCTGCACAAAGGCCTGGGAAACAGACTGAGGTGAAGTGTGAAGGTAGTGGTGTAGGTGGTGGTAGCCATGATAGGAGGCACCGGAAGAAGGGGGGAGGGAAAGAGAGCACTCTGAAGGTGTTGAACGTAAATTCAAGCTCTGGAGTTGTAAAGAGTGATGAGAGGAAGCAGGGGTGGAAACTTTAATAGGCCTTAGGTGTATGTCTGTAAATGTTAATGGGTTATGTAGCGGTATGAAGAGAGATTGGTTTCGTAATTTTCTGAATAAATCTAGAGTGGATGTTGTGTTCCTGCAGGAGCACAATTTCAAAGAGGGTAGGGTGTTGGAGGTGGCAGGATTTCGGGTAGTTACCCTGCCATCTCCCCGTCTAAAAGGTGGTGTGGGAATTTTAATAAGGGAGACGAGCCCGTTTGTTTTGCAGAGAAGCGAGGGAGGAGGGGGAGGGAGGGTGTTGCGTGTGGATGGGTGGTGGATGGGTAAGCGTGTGTCTTTTGTGAGTGTGTATGCGCCGGCAGAAAATAACATAAAGGTAAAGAATGATTTTGTGTGTGAGGATCTTGTGTTTTTCTTAAGTGCACTGCCAGAGGTGGCGATAGTTGGTGGGGACTGGAATAGTGTAATCAGGGTGGCTGATGTGGACCCAAGAGGGGCTGGATATATGTCTGTGGCTCTTAGGGATTTATTAAGGGATGTTAGGTTACGTGATGCCTTTGGGGGAGCGGTGTGGGAGACTGAATATACGTTTGTTAGGAGTGGTTATGCTGCGAGACTAGATAGAGTGTACCTTTCTCAGGGAGTGGACGTGAAATCTTTCAGTACTGTTGAGGCTACAATGTCAGATCATAGGGCAGTGGTGGTGGAGGTTGGGTGGGGGACGCTCGCGGACATATATAGAAGTTATTGGAAATTAAATATAAGTGTGTTAGGTGATGAGGAGGGGTTGGAGGGGTTTTCAGTCCTATGGAGGGAGCTTAGTGTGGAAGAACAGGGAGTGGATGACATTGTGACATGGTGGGATAGTGTCGCAAAGGAAAGGATTAGAAAGTTTTATGTGAGAGAAGGAAAACGTATTAATAATTTAAAATATGGACTGGCTAACTATTTAGAGGATAGGTTAAGAGGTTGCTATGGGAGGGGGGTGGGTGGGAATAATTTTCCTATGGATGAAATAGCTGAAATAAAGGGGAGGTTGAGGGTGTTGCAAAATGAAAGGTTTCAAGCTGTAAGGATGCAGGCAGGGGTGGAGGAAGTGCTTTGGGGCGACAAGCCGTCAGCGTGTGTTTTGCGGCATCAAAAGCAAAGGCAGGCGCTGACGGCTATACCATGTTTAGAGGTAACGGAGATGGTTGGGAATTATAGAGTAGGGCAGGAGATACGAACCACGAAGGGGATGTGTGCGTATGCGGAGGCTTGGTACGAGAAGTACTGGAACAGTGGGGGGGTGGGTGACGGGGCATTGGACAAGGTGTGTACGTATGTGACGTGTAATTTAGGAAATAGTGATCGAAAGGCTTTAGGTGGGACGATTACGGCAGAGGAAATAGAGAATGCGTTAAGGGGAATGAGGAAGGGGAAAGCTCCCGGTATTGATGGTCTCCCGGTAGAATTTTATTTACAACATTGGGCGTTGATAAAGGAATTTATAGTTAGGTTATTTAATAGTATGAAGGAGAAGGGTAAGTTGGGGGAGAAGCAGGAAACAGCAGTAGTAGTGTTGGTCCCGAAGGTCAAGGGGCAGCCCACCCTTCGGGAGTACCGAGCCATATCACTGATGTGTGCAGACTATAAGGTGTTTGCAAAAATTTTAGGTAATAGGTTCAAATGTGTAGTGGAGAGGGTGGTGTCAAAATCTCAGTTCGGGTTGCCGGGAAGGTCGATGATTGAAGGACATGGGATACTGAGAAGTTTTGTGGAAGCTAAGGGTGGGGGTGGAGGGGCGGCTTTGTTGGCTCTAGACTGGCAGGGAGCATATGATAGAGTGGAAAGGGGAGCTTTGCAGGTTATACTTAGGAGACAGGGTTTTGGGGAGGAAATAGTCGAGTGGGTAAATACGTTGTACAAGGGGGCGAAAATGAGGATACAGATTAATGGGTGTATGGGGAGGGAAATTGCAATGGGAAGAGGCCTTAGACAGGGATGCCCCATGTCCCAAATATTGTTTGCGTGTTTCCAGGACCCCTTTTATAGAATGGTTGACCGTAGCTTATGTACGCCATGTGAGGGAAGTGTGGGGGGTGGGAGGGCCTGGCCGGGGTTAATTGGATATGTTGACGACACCACTGTTCTCATTCGTGCAGGGATGTCAATGAGAGTGTTGGACGAGGTGGTGCAATTATTTGGAAGTGCCACGGGTATGCAGGTAAATAGTGCGAAGTCAAGGTGCATGGGGTTGGGTTCTTGGGTGGGGGGTGTGGGGGGGAGATGTAATGTTGTTAAAGAATGGGCGGTGTCTTTAAAGATTTGTGGTATTATTTATAGGGATGACATGGTTGCGGCGCGGGAGGAAAATTCGGATAGGTTATTGGAAAGGATCGTGGGGCGTCTAGGTGTTCTGAGACCCCAGCACCTAACTCTGATACAGCGAGTGATAGTCGTGAACATTTTATTGTATAGTAAGGTTTGGTATGTTGCAGCTGTGTTCCCAATTACAGGGACAGCGATTGCGGGGATACTAAGACGGGTGTACAAATTTTTATGGGGTTCACGTTGTGATTGGTTACGGAGGGAGGTTGTAATGTTACCTGTAAGTCAGGGTGGGTTGGGGTTGTTGGATTTGAGACGGAGGGCTAAATGTGTGTTTATTAAATGGGAAGTGTTGCGTGAGGGTGTGAACGCGGGGCGTTTGGGAAGGATACACGACAGGCTGGGTATGTGGTATCGAGGAATGGAGTTGAGGGAATGTGAAATAGTTTTGAGGGCTGTGATGTTGGTTAGGGAACTGAGAAAGGTTCGTATAAGGGTTTTGTGTAGGTTACTTGTAGGTAGGTGCGTTGTCCCAGTTGAGGGTTTGTTCCCCATGTATGCGTGGAAGAGTATTTGGTTTAGATTTAGTAAATTGAAGTTAAAACCTCGGGCGCGTGAGGTGATGTTTCGTTTTCTGCATGGGATCCTTCCGTCTGGTGAGATATTACGAAACAGACAGGTTGTAGAGGGTGGGGGGTGTGGTATCTGTGGAGGGGATGAGACAGCGTTCCATGTAGTTTACTTTTGTGAAGGGCTAGAGGAGGTTAGGTGCTGGTTAAGTAGGTTGGTACAGAGGGTGGGGGGCCGTGGGGTGTCGGTTTTGCGTGCTCTAAGTCTAGATATGGGTGGGTTAGACGAGGGTGTCATAAGAGCTTTAGATTATATCATGGTAGATTATATATATATGTCGTGGGTGATGAGGGGGAGAGGGGATAGTGAGGAGAGAAGAAAGGTTCTTGCGGTAACGTTCTATAGTACGAGGTGTCGTAACAGAGATTTGTATGGGAGGAGGTGGGATCAGGCTTTCTCAGAGGGGTATAGAATGCTAACGTTAGGGATTCTCGTAAATCTGTGATTGGATATGAGTGAGTGAAGGGGTTTTCATAGGTTGGAGGGAGTCAGGGGGCAACAGCGGGCTCGCCTCCCTGGGGGGGGGGGTCGTGAGAGTGTTGTGAATGTGGGTTTGGAATGGTTTCCTGGTTTTCATTGGGACTTTATGGCATCCAAGTGTGGATGTAGAGCTCAAGGTCTCGTTATGGTAGATATAACACTTTTCAGAATGTAGGTATAATATAGTAGATTTTTTATGTATAATTATGATGTGTATCAGTCTTGTATAACATGATTCTTGAGAAATAAGTTATTTGCGACATGCAGTGTGTTTTAGTTTGTATTTATGTTACGTGCTGGGTTTTTGCACGATGAGAGATACTTATATCCTGTTTTGCATTGTGCATACAGTGCATCTGATTAATGTGATTTTGTGAAAATTTTGTGTGTACGTGTGGGTGTGTGTGTGGATGTGGGTGTGGGTGTGTGGGTGTGTATGTGTATATATATAAATATATATCTCTTTCTATTGTATTGAGCCTTTGTCATGGGTCAGACGTTATGTAATACTTTATATACGCATGATTGATTCTTTTTAAAGTTTATAATTAAGGTCTGTACCCTGATACCGGTTTGGTGTTCATGCAAGTTCTTGATGTTAAGTTTTAGTCTGTATGGTATACAGACATATCTAGACAGTTTAGTGACGTAGTCCATTTGTCTGAAAGTTTTATATGGGTGTATTGTAACAGTATAGAGCTTGTTATTGTGTTCTAAGCTGTATTCTTTTCTGTTTATTTGTATGTTGGGATATGTTCAGCTGTATTGTTAGGGATAAGTATGTAGATTATCTAGTCAGATTATGATGTTAGGTTTTGGTTTTTTGATTAATGTGAAGGATGGGATTTAACTGATATAACTTCTTTGTATATTTTATGTTCAAGTGTATTGAACCTTTGTCAGATGTCATTTATATGTACAATTTATATATATGCAAGGTTTTGTATATATGTCAATTCATGACCCTGTGACATGTAATTTTGTTTTTAGTTATGTTCTTGATGTAAGTTTTTGTTGTAATATCTTGCGAGCATGTAAGTACAATCCGTTTGTCAGTTAATTTGATTAGGTTCCATACTGTTTCTTTATTTTTATGTTAAACTGTATTGGTTTTAAATAAAATATAAAAAATTATTCACTCATGCATCACTCATCCAACACTCACACAAACATTTGTTGTCATCCATTACCAGGGAGGCGACCCTGTTTTCACCCATGACTTCCCTACCCCAGCAACACTTTCCAATCGTACCCTCCCCTCCCTCGTATATTACAAGTCTAATAAAACCTGTAACGTAAGTTGCCTATATCCCTCTGAAAAATCCTTCACCCACCTCCTCCCATAAATTTCCTTATTTCTACATACCGTTTTATAGAACGTTAACGCTAACACCCTCCTCTTCACCTCAGTAACCTGTTTCCCCCGCAATCCCCACACTATATAGATATAATCTGCCATAATGTACCCCACAGCTCTGATTACACTTTCCTCCCAACCCCCCACGTCGAGACTTAATGCTCTCAATACAGAAATTCCTTGACCTCCTATCCTATTTATCACCCTATTTAACCACCCCTTGACACTCCTCAGTCCATCACAAAAATATACTACATGAAAAGCCGACTCCTCCCCACCACATATCCCACACTCCCCCCCGTCAACGACTCGTCTATCCCGTAGAACCACACCCGACGGTAAAATGCCATGCAGAAAACGATACATTACATCCCGAACACGAGGTTGCAACCTCATCCTACTCAACCTATTCCATATACTTCCCCATGCATACATGGGGAAAATTCCCTCTACAGGCGCTACAACCCTCCCGGCTAACAATCTACACAACCTACCTATTTTAACCTTTGCTGGCTCTCGATCCCACGCCAGAGCCCTCAAAACAGTTTCACACTCATGCAACTCAACTCCTGTATACATCCGTTGCAATCTGTTATGGATCCTGGCCAAACCCCCCCCCCCACCCACACTTTCCCTCATCACCTCCCTTTTAATGAAGACACATTTGACCCTCCGCTTTAAGTCCAGCAATCCCAGCCCCCCCTTACTTACAGGTAACATTACCACATCCCTTTTAATCCAATCACAGCTCGAACCCCACAAGAATTTAAAAACCTTCCTAAGTATGTTCGTTATTGCCGGCCCAGTTAATGGGAACACGGCTGCCACGTGCCATACTTTGCTATACAGTAAGATATTAATAACAATGGCACGCTGCACAAGGGTCAAATGATAAGGTCGCAATGCACCCAAGCGTCCCTGAATCCTTTCTACCATCCTAAGCGAGTTTTCCATGCGTGCCACAGTTAGATCGTCTGCATAAATAAGACCGCAAATTTTTAACGAATTCACCTGCTTCCTCACAACTGCACTACCCCACTCAACCCTACTCCGCCCAAGTTCCTAACCCCATGACCATGGATTTATCTGAATTTACCCTCATACCAGTTGCCCCTGCGAACATTTCGTACTACCCCGTCTAATGTGTCCATTGACATCCCCTCCCTGATCAGAACAGTTGTATCATCCACATACCCAATTAAAACTGGCCAAACCCTCGCAACCTCACACCCTGGTCCCTCTACGTGACACATACGCTGCTCCACCAATCTATAAAAGGGGTCCTGTACGCACGCAAACAATAATTGTGACATAGGACACCCCTGCCTAAGTCCCCTACCCATTACAATCTTCCCACCCAATCGACCATTAATCTGTACCCTCGCCATTGCACCTCCATACAACGCCTCAACCCAACCCACTATTTCTTCCCCAAACCCCTGACCCCTGAGGATGGCTTTCAATGCTTTCCGATCCACTCTATCATATGCCCCTTGCCAATCGAGCGCCACCAAACCTCCCTCCCTCCCCCTCCCCCCCCCCCCTTTTTGCCTCCACGAAATCCCTAAGTAACCCATGCCCCTCCACCATAGACCTCCCTGGCAAACCAAACTGAGTTTTTGATACTACCCGCCCTACCACACACTTGACCCGATTTCCCAAAATCTTCGCAAACAATTTATAATCTGCGCATAACAACGAGATCGCCCGGTAATCCCGAAGCGTATGCTGCCCCTTACCCTTCGGTACCAATACAACGACAGCCGTTGCCTGCTTCTCACCCAGCTCACCTCTCTCCTTCATGCAATTTAATAACCTATTCCCAATGCTGCTGATAAAACTCTGCCGGGAGTCCATCAATTCCCGGTGCTTTGCCCTTTCGCATTCCACTTAAAGCCCTCCATATTTCCCCCTCAGTTATTTCCCCACCCAGTGCTTCCCTATCACTGTTACGCAACTGACATACCACACTCCCACACACCTGTTCTAAAACCCCATCCTCTACCCCTTCTCGTTGCCAGTACTTCTCATACCACTTGTCAGCAAACGCCCCCATTCCTTCCGTAGCTTGTATGACCTGCCCCTCCCTGTACCCTCCTATCGACTCATGAACCTCCAACCATGGAATAGTCATTGCCTGCTGTCTTTGTTTCTGCCTACGCAATACGCACGATGAAGGTCTATCGCCCCATAACACCTCTTCCACCCCCGCCTGTACCCGCACCGCTTGGAACCTCTCATCCTGTACCTCACGCAGCCTCCCTTTAATTGCCATAATTTCATCCATTGGATAAGTGCCCGCCACCGCCCCCCTCGCATAACAACCCCGTAATCTATCCTCCAAATAGTTAGCAAGCCCATATTTTAAAGAATTGATACGTTTCCCTTCCTTTACGTAATATTGCTTAATCCGTTCTTTAGCCACACCATCCCACCACATCACCACATCCTCTACCCCTTTTATCTCTGCACGTAACCCCTCCCACAGCGTTGCAAATCCCTCTATCCCCTCCTCATCACCTAACACACTTGTATTTAATTTCCAATATCCCCTAGATATACCTGCTAGTGACTCCCACGCCACCTCTGCTACTACCGCCCGATGATCCGAATAAGCTACTTCTATTGTACGGAAAAATGTCAACCCAACCCCTTGAGATATATACAGCCTATCCAACCTAGCAGCGTAACCCCGTCTTACAAAAGTGTGCTCTACCTCCCACGCCCCTCCTCCAACCGCATCCCGCAACTGAATATCCCTCAAAAGATCTCGCAAGGCCGCCGACACGTGCCCCGCCCCTTTTGGTTCCACGTCAGCCCTCCTAATAACGCAGTTCCAGTCCCCACCAACGATGGCCACTGCAGGTAAACCACGTAAGAAGAAAACTAGTTCTTCACATACAAAATCCCTTTTTACCCTCACATCATTTTCCGCTGGTGCATACACACTTACAAAAGATACCCTCTGCCCCATTCACCACCCATCCACGCGCAATACTCTTCCCCCCCCCTCCCCCCTCACTTCTTAGCAACACAAACGGGCTTGCCTCCCTGATCAATATACCCACACCACCTTTCAGACGTGCAGATGGCAGAGTCATGACCTGAAACCCCTCCACCTCGAGCACTCTTCCCTCCTTGAAATTGTGTTCTTGCAGGAACACTACATCCACCCTATATTTATACAGAAACATTCGAAACCATTCCTTCTTCACACTATTACACAGTCCATTTACGTTCACAGTCATACACCTAAGGCCTCTTTATAGTTTCCAACCCTTCCTCCTCTCTTCATTCATCCCAGGGCCTCCTGCCCCAGAGCCAGCACAAGGCTTCACACCATCAACCCCCCCCCCTTTTTTGCGATGCCTCTTATCGTGACTGCTTCGACATTGCTCTTCCTTCCTCCCAGACCTCTGCGCCGGCGTCAGGACATCATCTGAGTCTGACGCCGCCGCTCTCTTCCTCGTGATGCCCTCTACATCCATGTTATCTTCTGAGGTTCCCTCACGATGAACCTCAACCTCCACCACGCCCCGTTCCACAGCACACGGCGACAACTCTCTCTTACTAGTTGGCCCGTCAACCCTGCTATGTTTTTTATCCTTACATTCCTCTACAGGCACCGCCGTGTCTCTCACCAGCTCAGGAACAACATCCTCTGCAGGCGGTGTCAATGTCCTTAACACTTCCTGAAGCTCTTCCTCTAGAGCCTGCACCTCCTCCTGCACTTGCACTTCTGTACTTTTCCTTTGTGTAGTAACAGATCCTTTTACATCACAGCTTACCTCACACATGCCATTCTCCTCTTTGGAATCCTCCACCTCTTCACTCCACAAGCGCCCAGGCCCTTGCTTGCGCACTGGGCTCTCAACAGCTATCACGCTGGTAACTGGTGCTTCACCAGTTTGCGCTGGCGCCCTCCTCAGCTTCACGCACTCTGCCGCCATATGGTCGTACGCCCCACATATTCTGCACGTACGTCTCTGTCCGGCATACGATACCATAACTTGCGTCCTGAAGTCCTCCAACACGACGTAAGACGGTATGGGATGTCTCAGAGTCATCTTCAGGGAAAAGGTACCCTCCGGACGTCCCATGTAAGCACCTGCCGTCCACTTGCCCTTTTGTGCCAGATGTACGGTCCCATATGTCTCAAAAACACTCCTTATGTCAGCCTCATCTGCCTCAAATGGGACATTACGTATCTTAACCCACGTAAAGTGGCGAGATACGTCGATCAAACGCACCTTCACAGCTGGAGTAGCGTCAAGACTCACGTCTTGGAACCTCGTCACCAAAGACTCATACACGGACGTGGAATTCAGTTTGACGAAGATTCTATAAGCCCCATTCAGGGCTACACCATACACCTCATCGTCCTGGATTCCATAGGTCTCCCTAATGATTGTTGGGAGTAAGACTTGCACTGAAGAGGGTGAAATCGCCCCACGAAGCAGCTCAATACCAATGGTATTTACGCGCCTCCTCACACTCAGCGCCATGTTGATACAAGGTAGCTCGCCTGAACAGCAGAGGGGTGCAGCGCACAACCTCACTCGACCGTGGTCAGGCAGCGAATAGGAACACTGCAACAGGTCTACTGACCCATGCGGAGCAGGTCCATGTTTTCCCCCCCGGATTAACCCAATGACTCATCCTCCCACTCAGTCTGGTCACCTCCACTCAAGGAAGGAGCACTGCACCAGACCCAGCAGCACAAGCTATTCAGGTCCAACTCACACCCACCCTCACCCACTCATGTATTTATCTAACCTATTTTTAAAACTACACAACGTTTTAGCCTCAATAACTGTACTCGGGAGTTTGTTCCACTCATCCACAACTCTATTACCAAACCAGTACTTTCCTATATCCTTCCTGAATCTGAATTTTTCCAACTTGAAACCATTGCTGCGAGTCCTGTCTTGGCTGGAAATTTTCAGCACGCTATTTACATCCCCTTTATTTATTCCTGTTTTCCATTTATACACCTCGATCATATCCCCCCTAATTCTACGCCTTTCGAGAGAGTGCAGATTCAGGGCCCTCAGTCTATCCTCATAGGGAAGATTTCTGATACATGGGATCATCTTTGTCATCCTCCTCTGTACGTTTTCCAGAGCATTTATATCCATTCTGTAATACGGTGACCAGAACTGAGCAGCATAGTCTAAATGAGGCCTAACCAAGGATATATAGAGTTGAAGAACAACCTGAGGACTTCTATTATTTATACTTCTAGATATGAAGCCAAGAATTCTGTTAGCTTTATTGCGAACACTAATGCACTGTTGTCTTGGTTTTAGATTACTGCTAACCAGAACTCCTAAATCCTTTTCGCAATCAGTAGTATTAAGATCTACATTATTTAGTTTATATGTGGCATGGTTATTTTCCTGTCCAACATTTAGAACTTTGCATTTGTCTATATTAAACTGCATCTGCCACTTCTCCGACCATTGCATCAGTCTATTCAAATCATCCTGGAGTGCTCTAGTGTCCTCATTAGAATGAATTGGACGGCCTATTTTGGTGTCATCAGCAAATTTGCTTATGTCGCTATTTATTCCCTCATCTATGTCGTTTATGTAAATTGTGAACAACAACGGGCCCAACACTGACCCCTGAGGAACACTCTTAAGTGGGCCAATCTTGTCCCTAATCTTACTTCTGTATACCTGAAAGAACCCTTTTGGGTTAGTCTTTGAATCCCTTGCGACCTTAGCCTCATAATTCCTTTTGGCTTTTCTTATTCCTTTCTTTATTTCTCTCTTTAATTGAATATATTGATTTCTTAACTGCCCATCCCCTCTTTTGATATGCCTATATATGCCTCTCTTTTGACCAGTGAGATGTTTTAATCTATTGTTCATCCATTTGGGATCATTTTTGTTAGATCTAATTTCCCTACTCGGAACAAAAGTTGTCTGGGCAGCTAGAACTATGCTCTGAAAAACGTCATATTGGCAACCAAGATCACCTACCTGACCCATAGTCAGGACATCCCAATTTAGCCCACCCAGGTAATTTTTCAGTCCCATGAAGTCGGCCAAGCGAAAATCTGGGACAGAGATTTGATTGCAGTTATCTGGGTAATTCCATGATATATTGAAACTAAGTGATTTGTGATCACTTTCCCCAAGCTCATCATTAACCTCAAGATTATTAATTAGTGACTCTTTGTTGGCAAGAACCAAGTCAAGCAGATTGTTTCCTCTAGTTGGTTCTGTCACAACCTGTTCTAAAAAGCAATCCTGAACCGTATCAAGAAAGTCACTAGACTCAAGATTTCCTGTCATATTGTTCCAATCAATTTGTCTAAAGTTAAAATCTCCCATTATCACAACATTTTCATATCTAGATGCCTTATGAATTTCGCCCCATAACAGCTTACTGCACTCCCTATCAAGGTTTGGGGGCCTATAAATCACACCCAAAATTAATTTGTCACGACCCTCGAGAAACTGTAGCCAAACAGATTCTGTGTTCGATGTTTCTAATCTTATATCATATTTGAGACAACAATTTAAATTTTCTCTGACTACATCGCCACTCCACCACCCTTCCTGTTGACCCTATCAGTGTGGAATAGTTTATAACCCTGTATGTTGCATTCAGAAGGCATTTCTCTATCTTTCAGGTTGAACCAGGTCTCTGTTATACCAATAATATCTATATTACCTACACTTGCAAGTAATCTTAGCTCATCTATCTTATTTCTTAGACTCCTACTATTTGTATAGTAAACCTTAAGGGAGCTAGTCACTCATTGCCCTTTGCTGTCTCTCTTTGTTTGTTGATCAATTGATTATCCATTACTAGCAACTTTATTTTGAATTTTGTCTTTTAAACATATCCCTGAGGTATCCCGGTAATAACTGCTGTTTTTAACCCTAATACTGCAGCCTGATTGTTTCCCACAAACACCCATACCTCTATAATCTATCAGTTTAAATTCCTAGACAAGTCATCAATTACCCTCTCAATCGAATTGGCTAATGCAACCACTCCATCCCCAGAGAGATGAACCCCATCCCTTGCATACATATCACGTTTGCCAAAGAATAGGTCCCAGTTATCAATGAATGGGATTGCAAGTTCCTTGCAGTACCTGTCTAGCCAGCAATTTATACCAATTGCCCTAGACATCCATTCATTCTCCACTCTCTTTCTTGGCAAGATGCTACATATGACTGGGATCCTTCCCTTAGACCTAACTACTTCTATGGCTGACCTGTACTTATCCAGCAGCTCCTCTCTCCTGCCCTTCCCAATGTCATTACCCCCAGCACTAAGACAGATAATGGGCTTGTTCCCATTACCTGACATAATATTATCCATCCTTCTGACTATGTCACGAACACCAGCTCCTGGAAAGCACACTCTCTGTCTAACCTTTCTGTCTCTGCTACAAAAAGCACGGTCCATATATCTTACCTGAGAATCTCCTACTATTAAAGTATTCTTACCTTGATTAGCAGGGGAATCAGTGGTTCCTTCAACCTCACTATCCACTGAAGTGCACTCATCCTGGAGAGCAGAGAATCGATTTCCTACCTCCACATCTTCTGTGTTAACCTTCCTTATCTCCCTTCTTCCTGAACTGTGAACCACTTGCCACTTAAAGCGGCTGCCACTATCACTGCTAATCACCATTTCCTCCTTACCAGCTAAATCCATCTCACACTCGCTCCCAAACTCATCTAGGCGAAGCTTCAGTCTCCTATTTTCCTCCTGAAGAAGTAGAATCTCCTTCTTCAACACTTTAACCTGAGCTTCTAAAACACTACAACAAGCCATGGTGCTTGGTAACAGCCCTCGCTAACTCCCAGCATCTGTAAGACAATTAAAAAGTACTTTTGTCTTCCGTATATTACAAAAGGTGGAAAACATAATGATGGGTATGACAATATTAATTTTCTGTATCAGAAATCTTGTCTTATAAATACAGGTTGCGAACCTTGAATCTGCACTCCTTAAGAAAACCGTAGAATTAGCAAGGAAGAGATTAAATTATACGGATTGGTTATAGTAATAAATAACCCAGATAAATAAGCAACTGAAAAAAAGATTTAAAATCAAGAAAGAATTCGCAACAGTTGAATAAAGATATATTAATTTTCTTATATAATTTACGTTAGCAAATGTTGTAAGGAAATGCTTGTCCGACGACTGAATTTTAGGAGATCGATACCATGCCTAACCCTTCTAGGGTAGGGTAGGTGCCTGAGTCCGACCCTTTAGCTCACAAGACTGTCATTCCCATTTGCCCCCTTGGGGCGGGGATGGCAGACCAGAGAGGCCTAGCTTGTGGCTAGGCCTGGGGACAGTTGGTCCCAAAGATGAAGAGGTACTTGTGCCTCTTCCCATGCGAGACTTAGGTCTCAGACACTCCCTAAAGAGGGAGCCAAGGTCGGACCACCACTTGGAAAAGGCCCGGGCCGGGAGAATACCGGCTAATATTTAATAATAAATAAATAAACTGAATTTTAGATGAGTGTAGCAAAGTGTTAAGTTGTATCACTGATAGAAACAACTTCAGAAAGTTTTAAAATGAGTAACATCAATATACACGAGCTGGAAGACTGAGTGTGAGTTGGACGTTCATGGTAGTGATCAATATATCAGCCTCAGTGTACGTCTGTTACTATGTTCAAATAACTGTTATCATTTTTATGGTAATTATCATAAGTTATACATATTTATCAAATATCAGTTTAAACTTCTATGTAAAGTCAATGATTACAAGCAAAATCAATCAAATGTCTTACAAACCTCAGCTGAGTCACTAGGCTAGTCGAACTAAAAAAAAAAAAACAATGGCGCGTCATGCGTCATTTGACGTAGAATTATCCCATAAATCAAATATTTAAAATTTCCATCAATTCATTTTGGGGAAATTTTTTACGGAAATGTAAAATGTGGAACTTTTAAGGCAATGAATGTTTTAGTGGCATGACATTGTCTTCATACAATTTTATGTCTCCAGAACATCAGATTCATTATCAATAACCATCACAGGTGTCGTGTTGATGCAGGAGTCACCTCGATACTATGAATATCCCATCACATATTTTAAACCATTTCAGTGATAAGCACAATGATTTGTTCCATACGGATTTTTTCCTGTTTGTTTGCACTTGAAATGTATAAATTTTAGAACTTTTGATGGAGCTGTATCTTTATCAGTCATGATGGGTTGAAGTGATACACTGGCCGCCTTCCAACCCTACATAAAACTTTCTAAGCTGTCATTGCTGGGATCGAGTCATCTCACAACCTGGAGATGGTCGCTGGTATCGAGTCATCTCACAACCTGGAGATGGACGCTGAGATCGAGTCATCTCACAACCTGGAGATGGTCGCTGGTATCGAGTCATCTCACAACCTGGAGATGGACGCTGAGATCGAGTCATCTCACAACCTGGAGATGGTCGCTGGTATCGAGTCATCTCACAACCTGGAGATGGTCGCTGAGATCGAGTCATCTCACAACCTGGAGATGGACGCTGAGATCGAGTCATTTCACAACCTGGAGATGGACGCTGAGATCGAGTCATCTCACAACCTGGAGATGGACGCTGAGATCGAGTCATCTCACAACCTGAGATGGACGCTGAGATCGAGTCATCTCACAACCTGGAGATGGACGCTGAGATCGAGTCATCTCACAACCTGGAGATGGACGCTGAGATCGAGTCATCTCACAACCTGGAGATGGACGCTGAGATCGAGTCATCTCACAACCTGGAGATGAACGCTTAATCTGTAGCAGTTGTATGCAGGTTCAGTAGGTGGCAACCAATGTGGTTCCACTCTGCTACTCTTGGCCATCATTATCATATATCTGACACACCTCTGAGTAGTGAGTGTGCTCTACTTCCTTGATAAAGTAAGCACATCAAACGAATTCCAGCATCACCAACTTCTACTGTTGTCTTGTCTCACAAGCTGATAGTGGACGATACAGGTTGTATATCTGAGGACTTCTTCAGCTGTTTCCTAGAGTTCTTATGCATTGTAGACATTTACTTGTATTCACCTATTTGTGGTCGCACTGAGTCGATTCACAGCTACTGGTCCCGCTTCTTCGCTGGTCGTTACTAGGTTCACTCTCTCCCTGCACCAAGAGCTTTATCATCCCTTTTCTTAAAACTATGTATGGATCCTGCCTCCACTACATCATTCTTCAGATTGTTCAACTTCCTGACAACTCTATCTGAAAAAATAATTCATAGCATCACTGTGACTTATCTGAGTTTTCAACTTCAAGTTGTGACTCCTTGTAGCTGTGTCCCATCTCAGAAACATTCTGTTCCTATCCACCTTGTCAATTCCTGTCAGTATTTTATATGTCGTTATCATGTCCCCCCCCCTATTCCTCCTGTCCTCCAGTGTCGTCAGGATGATTTACCCTCAACCTCTTCTCGTAGGCCATACCCCTTTAGCTCCGGGGCTAGTTTTGTTGCTAACCTTTTAACTTTTCCTTATTTTTTAGATTTGACCAGGTGTAGATTCCATACTGGTGCTTAATACTCCAATATGGGCCTGACATAGAGAGTGTACAGGGTCCTGAATGACTCCTTCTCAGATTTCGAAACTCTGTTCTTAGATTTGCCAGGCATCTTTATGCTGCAGCAGTTATTTGGTTGACTTGCGCCTCAGATGTGCTTGGCATGGTACTCACCCTAAGATCCTTTTCCTTAAGTAAGGTTACCAGCCTTTGGCCTCCTAGTGTGTACTCAGTCTGCGGTCTTCTTTGACTTTTCCCAATCTTCATGACTGCACTTGGTAGTTAAACTCCAGAAGCCAACTGTTACACAAGGCCCATATTGGAGTATGAAGCACCAGTATGGAATCTACACTAGGTCAAGACGTTAAAAAGTAAGGAAAAGTTTAAGATTTGCAACAAAACTGTCCAGATCCCTTTATAGTCCTACCTGATCCTAGTCCGCTTGAATTCTCCTCATTATCTTCACATCGTCTGCAAAGAGGGACACCTCTGAATGTAGCCCTTCCCTCATGCCATTCACGTATACCAGAAACAGCATCGTCCCTAGGACTGACCCTTTTGGAACCTCGCTAGTCACATGCGCCCCCTCTGACACCTCGTCGCGTACCATTACTGTCAGGTATTCACAGATCCATTGTATTCCCTTTCCTGTTATTCCTGCCTCCTCCGCTAGCCTTTCCACTAATTTCTTGTGCAGAACTGTGCCGAAAGCCTTCTTACAGTCCCAGAAAATGCAATCTATCCAACCCTCTATCTTATGTCTTACTTCTGTTACTTTGTCGTAAAACCCCAGTAGGTTTGTGACACAGGATTTTTCCTCCCTGAAAAGGTGCTGGTTATCGTGTATAAGCTCAGTCCTTTCTAGGTGCGCCACCAGTCTTCTCTTGATAAGCTTCTCCATGACCTTGCATACCATACATGCTAGCGACACTGGTCTGTAGTTTAATGCTGTCTGTCTCCTTTCTTGAAAATCTGGACTACATTTGCTTTCTTCCACATGTCAGGTAGTTTCCCATTTACGATAGTTGTGTTGAAGATTGTTGTGAATGGCACACACAATGCCTCTACTCCCTCTCTCAAAACTCAAGGAGAGATGTTTCGTCCCACTGCCTTTGAGGTATCTAATTCGCTTAGCAGTCATTCACCTCCTCCTCAGTTGTCCAGTGTCTCCAGCACTTCTTGGTGTACCCTTCCATCCCGGTTTACCGGAAGCCTTTCTGTCTCCACTGAAAAATACCTCACTAAATGTTGTGTTGAGTTCTTCACATACTTCTTGACTGTTTCTTGTAATTTTACCTCCTTCTTATCTCAGCCTGATTACCTAATCCTTGACTGCTGTTTTCCTCCTGATGTGGCTGTACTACAGCTTTGGGTCAGATTTGCCTTTCGATTCTATGCCATTCTCGTATTGCCGCTGGACCTCCCACCTATTCCACGCATATTAATTTTTGGCTCTTCGGCTCGTCTCAGCCACTCCAAGCATGAATGAATCCTGTGTTTCCTAATCTGTCCAGGCCCTCTGCTATAAGTCCCACTCATGCTATATAATTGTTTTGCCTTTGAGCATCTGCTTTGCTTCCTGAGCAAGATGTCAGCCATAGAAATTCCAGTTCCTTCAGTTATTCTTTAACCAGGACACGTGAATCTTGTACATTAATAGAACTGTGTTCTTGAGCTAAAGTAGTAACTTTCTCATTATTTCCGTCAGAGGAGTTTGGCGCAGTGGCAATCAGTTAGGTTTTAAGTCGTCCCTCGAAGAGCATGGGCAATGGCTTTACCTCTCATCATATGGATAATAGCAGGCGGGCTATATACTACTTCAAGTGTTTCCTTTATTCCTTATCCACTCAAAATATGAAACACATTGCCGCAAGCGCTCATAAGAAGACGAAATCCGCATAAAAGTACTACAATCTTTGCTAAGATTCAAGAGATTACTGTTTCTACTGCCGTTATCCACAGTGGTTGATCAAAGGTCACACATGTAGTTGGTAATCATTGGCACCTTCCCCATTCCTTTATACAATAAAGTTTAATATATAAACGTCTCATCATTTGGACTAAGATCTATAGTTTACAAGAGGAGAATATCTGTCTTCATGACAGTGTTTTCATGATTTGGTCTGAACACATGTTCCATAAAGCCTGACCAGTTTTCTATACGAACTTCTGTTCTGTTAAAACTTGCTGACTGTAACAGGATATTTAAGTAAAACTCAGATGGATGTTTTATGTACAGGAATTGCAAAGTCAGCACTCGCTCAAATACAATTACTGAAAGATCCGATGTTGAAGGCCCAGTGCATGGGATTTGGTTCATGGAAATAAGTCACTCTGTCTGACTTTTTTGAGTTATCCTAGATTCTCTACACATATGCTGCTATGTATGATAATTCTATGTAACTGTATTTGTGTATACCTGAATAAACTTACTTACTTACTTACTTATATCTATACATTTACACAATGGCATGATGTCTACTCACAGTACAGGGACAGCGGCTGCATTTACAAGTTATTTTATTCAAGTGCCTACACACATTCACACACACATACACATACACATACACACACACATACACACACATACACACACACACACACACACACACATACACACACACAGAATACTTCGTGGAATAGACAAGGTGGACAGAGACAAGATGTTCCAGAGAGGGGACTCAGATACGAGGGGTTACCCGTGGAAGTTGAAGACTCAGATGAGTCACAGGGATGTTAGGAAATATTTTTTCAGTCATAGAGTGGTCAGGAAGTGGAACGGTCTGGCGAGTGATGTACTGGAGGCAGGAACCATACATAGCTTTAAGACGAGGTATGATAAAGCTCAGGGAGCAGGGAGAGAGAACCTACCATACCCCCGGCCGGGAATGAACCCGCGGTCAGAGAGTCTCAAAACTCCAGCCCGTCGCGTTAGCCACTAGACCAGCTAGCCACAATAAGATTCATCCAACTAGGTATATTTCTACACCATAGGAAGGTTAGCACAGGCAACACTGTGACCACAAATGCAAGTTTTTACAGACGAATCTCCAGCTAGCGTGGCCGTGACGAACTCTAGCTCAAGTCCCTTCACTGCCGTCAACATGACTCAAGAAATCGTAATGACACGATTGTGGCTAGCTGGTCTAGTGGCTAACGCGACGGGCTGGAGTTTTGAGACTCTATGACCGCGGGTTCAATCCCGGCCGGGGGTATGGTTTGTTTGCAATCGTGTCATTACGATTTCTTGAGTCAGAGAGAACCTAGTAGCATTCAGTGAAGAGGCGGGACCAGGAGCCTAGTTTCGACCCTTGCAACCACAATTAGGTGAGTACACACACACACACACAGGTATGATAAAGCTAATGGAGCAGGGAGAGTGACCTAGTAGCGACCAGTGAAGAGGTGGGGGCCAGGAGCTGTGACTCGACCCTGCAACCACAATTAGGTGAGTACACACAGAAGGGAAGCGAGGGACTACACAGTAGATATACTTCAGACCATGGGTCCCAGAGTGGTGATAGCAGTGATGTATAACCCGCCGCAGAATAGCAGGAGACCAAGACAAGAGTACGATGAGAGCGACAAAGCAATGGATGTCTCGAACTTCGATTACTAGCGCACTCAGCTCACACACTGAGGACCGGGGGGCGTCGATCCCCAGCACAGGTGGAAACATTAGGACGTGTTTTCTTGAGACACCTGCTGCCCATATTCACCTATCAGTAAAATAGGTACCTGGGTGTTAGTCGACTGGTGTGGGTCGCATCCTGGGTGAAATATTGAACTAATTTGCTCCAAATGATCTGCATAACAAAGGGCTCTATATAGTAGTATGTTACTGATGTCTACTAGGAGGCCTGTATACCTTGTACTTGTACAAAGATTATTATTATTATGGTTGACACATTAGTTGAGGTGGCCAGAAGGGCCCACATGGGCAGGGAAAATTTACTAATTGTTGGTAATTTCAAGCAGAAGGAGATTGGGAAAACCTGGAGCCACATGGGGAGCGGAAACGTAAAGGGCTAATATGATGGAGTACTGGACCTTATAGAATAGAGGTTGTTTGTGGGTTTATGACTGGTTAGATTAGTAATCCATGTACGGCCATTGTAGAATGAAGACTAGGAACCTGTTGCGTTATTCCAAGATTACCTGAATTAACATACACTAACAGCACCTTTCAAGGCAGGTGAAACAGCTGACCTAGAAAATGTACACAGAACCTTCATGGTGCACATAACGGAGACAAAACACCTCAATTACTGGGAACACTTGAAGTTCCTGAACCTGTGCTCCCTGGAACGCAGGAGGGAGAGATACATGATTATATACACCTGGAAAATCCTAGAGGGATTAGTACCAAACTTGCACACGGAAATCACTCCTTATGAAAGCAAAAGACTTGGCAGACGATGCAACATCCCCCAATGAAAAGCAGGGGTTCCACTAGCACGATAAAAAACAACACAATAAGTGTGAGGGGCCCAAGACATCAGGGGGATTACCAATAGACCCCAGGCTGTCTTTAAGGAAGGCGCTGGACAGGCACCTAAAGTCAGTACCTAACTTGACCGGACTGTGGTTCGTACGTCGGGTTGCGTGCGGCCAACAGTAACAGCCTGGTTGATCTGACCCTGATGTCAATAGTATTACTGTGTACTTATGTAACACTACTGACACTGATCCACCATGAGGCCTGGTCACAGACCAGCCGCGGTGGCGCTGACCCTCGAGACCCTCTCCAGGTATACTCCAGGTATACGTATCTTCATTCACATATTGGGCAGTGTGGTGAGACAGTAGGAGAAGGGATCTCTGGTAGGTGGATGTGGCAAACCTCCCTACACTATTTGTCCCCCAAACACAAGGAATGCATTCAATGTTAAATGAGATAGTCACAGAACATAGAGTAGTTCAGACATTGGGGACATCACATATGGAAGGCCCATTGGAGCTAGTAACAAGTGGTCCTAAGCTACGAATACACTGTAGAGTTAAAAGTGGAGAGTGAAATAGCACGAGTAGGAAGGGAGAAGCCAGATTACAAAAGAGTGGACTACACAGGCATGATAAATTTCCTTCAAGAGGTACAGTGGGAAAGATAACTGGTGGGAAAAATAGTAAATGGAATGAGGGAATACGTTACCACAAAATGCAAGGAGGCAGAGAAGTTCATACCCAAGGGTAACATAAATAATTGAAAGACCAGAACAAGCCCTTGGGTCACCCAAAGGTGAACAGAGGCCAGAACTACGTGTGCTAGAGAATGGAAAAG
>NC_091368.1:21888081-21925581 GCF_038502225.1 Cherax quadricarinatus
TGTCACAGCAGACCTAGAGACTGTTGACTGGCCTACAAAATTCTCCAGTGCCAATGGTAATGACAGTTGGACAGACATTTTTCTTAACAAAATACTTAGACTATACAACAAACATTGTCGTATGAAAACGAAACAGATCACGAATAAACGGTTTGGTTGCCCATGGCTAACCAGCAGCATTCTGAAATCCATTGTTAAGAAACACCAATATGAAAAGCAATACAGACAGGGCTTAATACACAAAGATATTCTTAAACACTATTCACCAGTTCTCACCAAATTAATAAAGAAAGTCAAACAACTGTACTACTCCAGCAGATTCACTGACACAAGAGGAGATATAAAAAAGACCTGGAAAACACTTTCCCAGATTCTGGGGACCCACAAAATGAAAAAAAACCCCAAGAATATTGTCCTAACTAAATCTCATGAAACACCACTGCATCCCACTGATACAGCTAACAAGATAAACGACTTCTTCTCAAACATAGGATCTAATGTCGCCAGTAAAATCCCACGTACCAATGCCCGTGCCGGTGACTACCTAGATGGGAATTTCCCAAATTCCTTCTATCTTGTACAAACTGAGCCCACGGAAGTCACCGCGATCATAAAGTCACTTACAAATAACTTGGGGAATCTGTCTCACGTCCCACCATTATTGTACAAGCAAGCGGCCCATGTCCTTTCGCATGCTATTACATTACTTTTTAACAAGTCACTAGAAACTAGCACTTTCCCGACACTACTCAAGACAGCAAGGGTTACACCAATACATAAAGGAGGTGACCCTACAGATGTAAACAACTATAGGCCAATATCGAACTTACCATTGCTATCCAAAATCTTCAAGAAACTCGTGCACAGGAGACTATATTCATTTATAACATCACAAAACATACTCAACCCCTGCCAATTTGGATTCAGGAAAATTAAAAGCACTAATTATGCAATCATATAAATGCTAGACCTGCTTTACACAGCATTGGAAAATAAGGAATATCCACTAGGAATTTTTATTGATCTAAGAAAAGCGTTTGACACAGTTGTCCACGGCATCCTACTCGACAAACTTGACAACTATGGTATAAGAGGCCATGCGCTTGCATATTTTAAATCCTACCTTTCTAATAGGTATCAGTATGTCACCATTAAAGACACAGCCTCATCAATACGGCCACTTGATACTGGAGTTCCGCAGGGAAGTGTCCTTGGACCCCTACTCTTCCTAATTTACATCACTGATCTTCCAAACATATCCCAACACCTTAAACCCATTCTCTTTGATGACGACACGACTTATGTCATCTCCCACCCTAATCTTGCCTCCCTCAACACCATTGTTAACGAGGAGCTGCTCAAAATATCGACTTGGATGACAGCCAATAAACTTACACTTAACACTGACAAACCTACTGTATTATGTTTGGTAGCAGAGCAGGTGTTGCACAACTGAACATTAAGATCGACAACACTCTGATTGCCAGACATAATGAGGGCAAATTCCTTGGCCTATTCCTCGACAACAACCCAAATTTCAGCACCCATATCCAACACACAACAAAAAAAGTATCCAAAACGGTGGGGATCCTCTCCAAGATGCGATACTACATGCCGCAAACTGCCCTTCTCACACTATATCATTCACCTATGCTATCTGTGCTTTGGGTTCAACTGCAGCAACACACCTAAAGCCAATAATAACCCAACAAAAAGCTGCAGTAAGAATAATCACTAAATCTCATCCCTGGCAACACCTCCCCCTCCACTCTTCATGGATCTAAACTTACTCCCTGTTCAGAACATCCTCACTTACTACTGTGCAATCTATATCTACAGGACCTTAAATTCCAATATTAACCTTGACCTAAAACGCTTTCTTGATAGTTGTGACAGGATCCACAGGCATAACACCAGACACAAACATCTCTATGACATTTCCCGTGTCCGACTAAACCTTTACAAAAATTCAATGTATTTCAAAGGACCTAAAATCTGGAACACCCTACCTGAAAACTCTAGAACTGCAGACACACTCATCATTTTCAAAACTACAGTTAGAAAACATCTTATCTCCCTGATACACCCCGACAACTAACTACATGATAACCACCTGGTGGTTCACAATTACACTCACTCACCCACTGACTATAAACACAGAAATACTAATCATAATCTTAAAATAATGAATCCTAACTAGTCATAAGTTTGCCTATGATACTCCAATATCGACACTTTGTATTGTGCTAAAACAAAAGCATTCACATTGCTAAACTCACTAATTATAATGTAGTCACTTAGCCTTAATACCATAATCTGTAAGGATTTAATGTTAAGAATTAATCTAAGTCTGCCCGAAATGCCTAGCCATGCTAGGTGTCCTAGTGGCCCCTTCTGTAATTAGTATTTTATAACATGTAAACCACACAATATCCAAGTCCTGTAAACCCCACATTGTAACCCTTATAGAGAATAAACTTGATTTGATTTGATTTGATTTGATTTGATATCTATTTCCAATTTGTGCACACATACAGAGGTACAAAAAAATACAGATAAGAGCAGTATGCCAAAGCCACTTATACTATGCATAGCATTACGGGCTGGCTTAAAATTAACTTAAGATTAACTAAGCAATGATTATTATTATTATTATAATCAAAAAGAAGCGCTAAGCCACAAGGACTATACAGCGCTGCTACTAAGCAATGATGAAATCAGTGATAAAACATTAATGTAAACAGATAACTATAAAGCACAAGTGAGTATTACAAAGACAGGTCATATGGTTGCATTCAGTTAGGTAGTGATTCTGTTAGGTAGTGTATTTAAAAAATAATAAAGTTAGATTGGGTTTTAGGTTTAACATTTATGTGATATAATTGTGAGAAACATTTAAGATATACAATTTATAATGTTCAGTTATTCAGTATTTATTTGGTTTTGGGTGAGTAAGTAATCTTTGAGAAGAGACTTGAATTTATAAACAGGTTGTGTTTCTTTTATATTTACAGGTAATGAACTCCAGATTTTAGGGCCTTTTATGTGCATTGAGTTTTTGCATAGTGTGAGATGGACACGAGGAACATCAAAGAGTGATCTGTGCCTTGTGTTATGGTCATGTGTTCTGTTGAGGTTGGCAAGGAGATGTTTGAGGGGAGGGTTAATATCAGAGTTAAGTGTTCTATGTATGTAATAGGTGCAGTAATAAGTATGGATGTTTTGTATGGTGAGTAGGTTTAGTGTATTGAATATTGGTGGAGTGTGCTGCCTGTAGTGAGAATTTGTTATTCTAACTGCAGCCTTTTGTTGGGTAATTAGTGGTCTGAGATGGTTAATTGTTGTTGAGCCCCATGCACAAATTCCATAGGTGAGATAGGGGTAAATAAGAGAGTGATATAGGGCCAGGAGGGCTGACTGTGGAACATAGTACCGTATCTTCGATAGTATGCCTACAGTCTTGGAAATTTTCTTAGAAATTTGATGTATATGTGTATGAAATTTGAGTCTATTATCAAGGTGGATTCCTAAGAATTTTCCCTCTGTTAGTTTTGTGATAGGTGATCCATTTATCATTATGTTAAGAGGGACATCTGTAGCTCTGTTACCAAACTGAATGAAGTAGGTTTTGTCAATGTTTAGTGTAAGTTTGTTAGTCCTCATCCAGGTAGATATTTTCTGTAATTCGGTATTTACAGTATTGGCTAGCGTGACTGGGCTCGGGTGAGAGAAGACGTATGTAGTGTCATCTGCAAATAGTGTGGGTTTGAGTAATTGCGAAGCATTTGGAAGGTCATTTATGTATAGGAGAAAGAGAAGAGGGCCAAGGACACTTCCCTGTGGGACACCAACTGTAATTGGTTGTGCAGAAGAGTTTCTGATATTCGTTACTTTATATCTAATCCTTCTTGTATTCGTTACTTGGTACCTAATCTTTCTTATATTCATTACTTGATATAAAATGTGCTTCTCTTGCCTATTATTACTATTCCTCTGAAGATATGTGTAAGCACATGAAATCGCTCAGGTTTTATTTCTAATTTTCCCTGGCATTTTTTTCACATTTTTAGTCATGCGTTGCATTATTTCTTCCTTTAGTCTACTATATTTTAATTAGTGTTCATAAATAAAGTCTGCACAGAATATATGCGAAGAGACGTGTACTCTCTTAAGTGTATATATATATATATATATAAGATTACTTTAAAGGGTATTTAGGACTGAAAGTGTTCTTGAGTGTTGGTCAACATTCAGCCTCAATGATCCTCGTGTAGTCGATAGGATTTAAAATCAAGACCTTAACCAAAATAAAGTGGACTTATATTACATAGAAAGAGCGGCAGTTCATCTCCCAAACATCAGCTATGTTACAACAGTAATGGTTATTTGTAGATGAATGGTTCAGAGAACCGACATGTTGATAAATTAGACACATGTGCAATTCTTGGGTATCTTTATTGAGGAAACGTTTCGCCACACAGTGGCTTCATCAGCCCATACAGCTCAGTGGTGACGTGTACTTAGCTCAGTGGTGACGTGTACTTAGCTCAGTGGTGACGTGTACTTAGCTCTGTGAAGACCTGTTTGTGTGCTCTCTGTGAATCTGAACCAGGATGCCCTCTCTTGAGCAGCTTTACCAGCAGCTGAGAGAAGAACTCAGAGTTGCTAAACTGGAAATACGGCGATTAACGGAGGAGAACAAGAGGATTCGTAGTAATCCTCCTGTTGTGAGTCCCCAGGTTAAGAGGGGAGCTTGGTCAGTGGCCGGGCAACATGGAACCAAGCTGAAGATTAAGAAAACGGTTGGAGAGGCAGAAACAACGAGAAACCAGAAGACTGCCGTGGAAACTTCCAACTCATTCTCGGTGCTACCTGACGAATGTGAGTGTTCTACTGGGAATGCCACAACGAGCACCAAGGAAGCATTGGCAGACGTGAGTGAGACATCCCTAGAAACCCCAACGAAGACCATCGAGAACGTCATGACGAATTCTACAAGTGGTGTAATGCTACCTGGCGAATGTGAGTCGACTACTCGGAGCATCACTACGGACGACGCCAAGGAAGGTAAAAACATTGTCGTTGTTGGGGATAGTCAGATTAGGTACATGGATAGGGCATTCTGTTTGAAGGATAGGAGTAGGAGGCAGAGAGTGTGTTTTCCTGGGGCTGGGATGAAGGATATTGTTAGCCGTCTGGATGACATCATGAGAGGTAATGGGAGCAATCCTATTATCTGTCTCAGTGCTGGAGGCAACGATGTTGGCAGACGTAGGAGTGAGGACCTGATTAGCAGGTATAGGTCAGCAATAGAGATAATTAGGAAGAAGGGTGGGAAACCTGTCATATGTAGCATTTTGCCAAGGAGAGGAGTTGGAAATGAATGGTTGTCCAGAGCAATTGGTGTCAATTGCTGGCTGGACAAATACTGTAAGGAAAATGCGGTAACATTCATTGACAACTGGGACCTCTTCTATGGCAGAAATGACATGTATGCCAGGGATGGGGTTCACTTGTCTAGGTGTGGGGTGGGAGCACTGGCCAACGCAGTGGAGGGAGCTGTTAGGTCTTTAAACTAGGAATAGTTAGTGGTATGGGTCTCTGCGGGAAAACTGTGAAGTCTCAGGGTAGTAATATGAGTACTAGGAGAACTAGTAATAGGCAAAATGAGGTGGATATCGGAAGGCCAGTGGCACTAATTGACAAGGACAGTAATAGGTTTAGTGGAATAACAGAAAGGAGCAGGAATGATAAAGAGAAAGGAGGGTCCTTAAGTATATATTACACAAATAGTCGCAGTGCTAGGAATAAGATGGACGAGTTGAGACTAGTTGCTAGTGCAGGTAACATAGATGTATTTGCCATTACTGAGACGTGGTTTAATTCAAAAAGTCGGGACATGCCTGCAGAATGTCACATTCAGGGTTTCAAATTGTTCCAAGTAGATAGAAGTATCGGGAAGGGGGGTGGGGTGGCATTGTATGTCCGAGATCGCTTGAACTGTTGCATTAAAACGGGTATTAAGTCTGAAGTAACACATACAGAGTCTGTTTGGATAGAATTTTCAGAGGGGCATGAAAAATTAACTTTAGGTGTGATATACCGTCCCCCAAATTTAGATAGGGACCAGGGAAGACTACTATGGGAGGAAATTGTTAGGGCCACAAGGCACGATAATGTAGTAATTCTAGGAGACTTTAACTTTAGTCATATTGATTGGAATTTCTTGACTGGGAATTTAGAATCATACGACTTCTTAGAAGTAGTTCAGGATTGTTTTCTGAAGCAGTTTGTGACAGAACCTACAAGGGGTAATAACCTGCTTGACTTAGTTCTGGCAAACAATGAATCCCTTGTTAATAATTTAGAAGTTTCAGAAGAACTGGGTGCTAGCGACCACAAATCAATTACATTTAGAATTGAATGGAAGTATGATAGTAGGGATAACTCAGTAACAGTCCCAGATTTTCGCTTAGCAGATTACGATGGGCTTAGAGAACACTTATCATCTGTTGACTGGGGTAACGAAGAGAGCTATCAATATGACAGTTTTCTGAACACAGTACATGCTGCTCAAAGAACATTTATCCCTTATAAAGAAATTAGATCAAATAGAAATGACCCAAAATGGATGAATAATAGGCTGAAATATCTACTAGGGCATAAGAAAGGAATTTATAGGCGTATCAGAAGAGGCGAGGGTCATCTTATGAATCAGTATATTGACACTAAGAGGGACATTAAAAAGGGGATAAGAAAAGCTAAAAGGGACTATGAAATTAAAGTTGCTAGGGACTCTAAAACTAACCCAAAAAGTTTTTTCCAGGTATATAGAACAAAAGTCAGAGATAAGATAGGTCCCCTTAAAAATAACTATGGGCATCTTACTGACAAAGAGAATGAAATGTGCTCGATTTTAAATAATTATTTTCTCTCGGTTTTTACACAGGAAGACACTAGTAGTGTTCCGGTAATTAATTTTTATAGTGGGCCAGAAGAAGATAAATTATGTAACATCATAGTCACTAGTGAAATGGTTGTGAAGCAGATAGACCGACTGAAGCAAAATAAGTCACCGGGTCCTGATGAGGTTTTTTCAAGGGTTCTAAAGGAATGCAAAATGGAAGTCTGTGAACCATTAACTAATATTTTTAATTTATCTCTTCAAACAGGTGTAGTGTCTGATATGTGGAAGATGGCTAATGTAATTCCTATTTTTAAAACAGGGGACAAGTCGTTACCGTCAAATTACCGCCCAATAAGCCTGACCTCAATTGTAGGCAAATTACTAGAGTCAATTATAGCTCAAATTATAAGAAGCCATCTCGATAAGCATAGCTTGATTAATGATACTCAGCATGGATTCACAAGAGGCCGGTCTTGTCTAACTAATTTATTAACTTTTTTCAGTAAAGCTTTTGAGGCTGTTGACCACGATAAAGAATTTGATATTATTTACTTAGATTTTAGTAAGGCATTTGATAGAGTTCCGCACCAAAGACTGTTGAAGAAAGTAGCAGCTCATGGCATTGGGGGAAGAGTGCTCTCGTGGATCGAATCATGGCTCACAGACAGGAAGCAGAGAGTGTCCATAAATGGGGTTAAATCCGAGTGGGGATCAGTAACAAGTGGCGTTCCACAGGGATCAGTCTTGGGCCCGTTGTTGTTTATAATATATATCAATGATCTTGATGAAGGAATTACTAGTGATATGAGCAAATTCGCCGATGACACGAAGATAGGTAGGATAATTGATTCAAACGTAGATGTTAGGGAACTTCAGGAGGATTTAGACAAACTCTACTCTTGGTCAGAAAAGTGGCAGATGCAGTTCAATGTAGATAAATGCAAGGTTCTGAAGCTCGGAAGTGTCCATAACCCTAGCACTTATAAGTTAAATAATGTAGAACTTAGCCATACAGATTGCGAAAAGGACTTGGGGGTTATGGTAAGCAGCAACCTTAAACCAAGACAGCAATGCCTAAGCGTACGTAATAAGGCAAATAGATTACTGGGATTTATATCAAGAAGTGTAAGCAACAGAAGTCCAGAGGTCATACTGCAGCTTTATACATCATTAGTAAGGCCTCACCTAGATTATGCAGCTCAATTCTGGTCTCCATATTACAGAATGGACATAAATTCGTTAGAAAACATTCAGCGTAGGATGACTAAATTAATACATAGCATTAGAAATCTTCCTTATGAAGAAAGATTGAAGACTCTTAAGTTACATTCACTTGTTAGACGAAGAATGAGGGGAGACCTGATCGAAGTGTATAAGTGGAAGATAGGTATTAATAAAGGGGATATTAACAAGGTCTTGAGGATATCTCTCCAAGAGAGAACCCGCAGTAATGGATTTAAATTAGATAAGTTTAGATTTAGAAAGGACATAGGAAAGTATTGGTTTGGAAATAGGGTAGTTGATGAGTGGAACAGTCTACCTAGTTGGGTTATTGAGGCTAGGACTTTGGGTAGTTTCAAATTTAGGTTGGATAAGTACATGAGTGGGAGGGGTTGGATTTGAGTGGGACCTGCACATCAGAGCTTATTTCTTGGGTAGCATTGAAAATTGGGTTGGTCAAATGTTTGTTAGTGGGATGAATTGTAAAGGACCTGCCTAGTATGGGCCAACAGGCCTGCTGCAGTGTTCCTCCTTTCTTATGTTCTTATGTTTTTACCCTGGGAGGCTTAGCCACCCATGATAGGCTAAAAAAGTCAGTGTGTCATCGGAGTCTGTCGTATTTCCACTGTGGTCCTTTAATCTTGTCATACAGGATGCCACCCACACTGGTAGGTGAACAAGGACATCTTTAAGGGAACTTACCCGACGTTTCCATCCGTACCGGGGATTGAACCACGGACACTCAGTGCGTGAGGCGAGAGCGTTGCCAACTTAGGCACAGGTTTACGGATTCATTATCACATTCTGATGCAAACCTTGGTTTTATTATAGAATTTTAATTAAAATTTCTATACAAAATTCCTTTCGTATATTCATTTCTGTTTACATTGTAATTACATTCTCTATTTTGTTCTCTTTTTTAATATAACTACTTTTTGTGTTTACAAGTACAGCTCTTGGCCCAGATCTTTTTTCCAAAATACTTTCATCAGCTTACAAACACTGACCTTGAACTTAACCACTTACATGATATATACAGAAACCAGCAGTTCACTGGTCAGTCTTGAAAGTAACATACAGTAAACCACTATAAGTGCCATTAAGGAAAGTAATTGATAAGTAATTTAAATTATAACACAGGATAATTAAGCAATTACAGTGATGATATCAGAGCATTAACTGAATAAATACCAAATTCTCCTTTATTAACTGAAACCTGGCTAAAAGTTGACGTTACTGATATATTAAACATTTACTTGAGTGGCCCGGTGGCCTGGTGGCTAAAGCTCCCGCTTCACACACGGAGGGCCCGGGTTCGATTCCCGGCGGGTGGAAACATTTCGACACGTTTCCTTACACCTGTTGTCCTGTTCACCTAGCAGCAAATAGATACCTGGGTATTAGTCGACTGGTGTGGGTCGCATCCTGGGGGACAAGATTAAGGACCCCAATGGAAATAAGTTAGACAGTCCTCGATGACGCACTGACTTTCTTGGGTTATCTTGGGTGGCTAACCCTCCGGGGTTAAAAATCCGAACGAAATCTTATCTTATCTTATCTTCACTGACATACAACTGTTGATCATACATAAGAGGTGGAGGTATTCCCATTTACTACGTACGTTAATGACTTCATCTGTAAGAAAATCATAAGTACTAGACATGAATTTGGTGATTATGCAGTATATTTACCCAATAAAGTCAATTCTTCCGAATTATTTTTATATTTCAATAAAAAAACACATTACACGGTGTACAATATGCTAAACAGATTCAGGGAAAACAAACATAAACAGTTATAAAAACACGTAAGCAAACACTATAACATTTATTAGAAAACGTTTCGGTCCTGGGACCTTGAAGTGATCAAGGTCCCAGGACCGAAACGTTTTCTAATAAATATGTTATAGTTTTTGCTTACGTGTCTTTCTAAACCAACTTGTCGGTATTTATTACCAAGGTTTATACCATAAACAGTTATAAAGGATATAAAATCTCAACTCCATGTTTCAATCCCCACACAGAACACATGAAGAACACGTGCTACAAGTGACTGTGTTATTCACCCCCTCAACATACTCCACCTGGATACACAACGTCGTGAAATATTTTACAAAGAAGAAACAACTCACACCCGAACATACAGGTGCTTCATCCGTTCCGTTTAACATTTCTGGTCGTGTAAACGACACAATAAACCTTACCATAAGGTGCACTTATGTACAACATAATAGAGAACTTTGAATACAAAGACAAATATATGTTTTAAAACCGCAAACTATGGCCGGGTATTACATTTCTCATGTTATTTTAAAGTAAGTTAGTACAGTTTGTAAAATATATTCATAAAATCTCACCAACACGACGAGATCCAGTGCATCCTACCACTACCTATTCACTCCTCCGATTACATTATCAGGAGTCAAACCAAAAACCTTACCCCTCCCCCTACTCTAGAAGATATTGTTTGTAGGTCCTCACAGTCATATCCAGGTACAACCAACCGGTAAACAACTGAACAACAATGCAGCTACCTGCCGCCACATGTCTAGAACCCCCCGTCCCTGAACCCTGTATGGATGTCAGGCCCCAATGCCTTATAACCCAGGAACATGTATATATATATAATATAAATGACCTGTCTCCATGATCTCGTCAGATGTCAACGAGCCTCATCTAGAACCCCTCACACGTTGCACATGCCTGCCTAAACAAGACACCCGTGCAAAACAGAACCAGAACAAAGACACCTTACACACAATGCCATCAACGTGTCTTGCCCTAATCACATACTGACATCAAAGTCCACACCAGAATATTATACTGCAAAACCAACCTGCAAGGGCTCACAGGCCCCAGTACCCTCAGTAAACACCACCACCCATCATACCGGCATACCTCAGCGCGCACAGGCGCCTGTAGCCTCCAAGAACATCAACTGTTTCACGACCACTCACGCCCGTTACATAACCAGGACACACATTCTCTTCCCGTACTCACTTAATTGCACTCACCTAATTGTGGTTGCAGGGGTTGAGACTCAGCTCCTGGCCCCGCCTCTTCACTGACCGCTACTGGGTCCTCCCTCTCCCTGTTCCATGAGCTTCATTATACCTCATCTTAAAACTATGTATAGTTCCTACCTCCACTACATCGCTTGCCGGACTATTCCACTTCCTAACAACTCTGCGGCTGAAGAAATACTTCCTAACATCCCTTTGACTCATCTGAGTCTTCAGCTTCCAACTGTGACCCCTTGTTTCTGTGTCCCATCTCTGGAACATCCTGTCTCTGTCCACCTTGTCTATTCCACGCAGTATTTCGTATGTCTCGTCAGGCCGATTTCCCTTAACCTTTCTTCGTAGGACATTCCCCTGAGCTCCGGAACTTACCTTGTTGCAAACCTTTGCACTTTCTCTAATTTCTTGACGTGCTTGACCAGGTGTGAGTTCCAAACTGGTGCTGTGTACTCGAGTATGGGCCTGACGTACACAGTGTATAAGTCTTGAACGATTCCTTACTGAGGTACCAGAACGCTATTCTCAGGTTTGCCACGCGCCCATATGCCGCAGCAGTTATCTGGTTAATGTGTGCTTCTGGCGATGTACTCGGTATTATACTCACCCCTAGATCTTTTTCCTTAAGTGAGGTTTGCAGTCTTTGGCCGCCTAGCCTATACTCTGGGGTCTTCTTTGCCCTTCCCCGATCTTCATGGCTTTGCATTTGGCGGGGTTAAATTCTAGGAGCCAGTTACTGGACCACACATCCAGCCTGACCAGGTCTCTTTGTAGGCCTGTCTGCTCCTCAACTGATTTAATTCTCCTCATTAGCTTCACATCATCTGTAAACAGGGACTCTTCTGAGTCTATCCCTTCTGTTATGTCGTTCACATGTATCAAGAATAGCACTGGTCCCAAGACTGATCTCTGTGGGACCACGCTCGTGACAGGCGCCCACTGAGATACCTCGTTACGGACCATGACTCGCTGTTGCCTCCCTGTTCGGTATTCTCTGATCCATTGCAGCGCCCTTCCTGTTATATGAGCCTGATTCTCTAGCTTCTGTACTAATCTCTTGTGAGGAACTGTGTCAAAGGCCTTCTTGCAATCCAAGAAAATGCAATTAACCCACCCCTCCCTCTCATTTCTTCAGTTACCTTGTCATAAAACTCTAGTAGGTTTGTGACACAGGACTTGCCTTCCATGAATCTGTGCTGGCTGTCGTTTATAACCTTGTATCGCTCTAGGTGCTCCACCACTCTCCTCCTGATAATCTTCTCCATGACTTTGCATACTAAACATGACAGTGACACTGGCTTATAGTTTAGTGCTTCATTTCTGTCTCCTTTCTTAAAGATGGGGACTACATTTGCCATCTTCCATACTTCAGGTAGTTGCCCAGATTCCAGGGATGTGTTGAAGATTGTGGTTAGTGGCACACACAGTGACTCTGCTCCCTCTCCAAGGACCCATGGAGAGATGTCCGGTCCCACTGCCTTTGAAGTATCAAGGTCACTTAGGAGCTTCTTCAAATCCTCCTCAGTTGTGTGTGTTTCATCCAATACTTGTTGGTATATCCCTTGTGAGGGAAAAGTTCAATAGATAGGAGTAGCGAAGGAATATATAGTAACAATAGTTTCATTGCCGGCTACTTGTTAAGGTAGGGTAAGTCAAGCTCCCGCTATTCCCGCCTTTTTTTCCCCCCTCCCCGAAAGTGATAGTTTGCTTGCCAGCTACTTGTTAAGGTAGGGTAAGTCCAGCTCCCACTATTCCCGCCTTTTCTCCCCCACCCCTAAAGTGATAGTTTGATTGCCGGATGCTTGTTAATGTAGGGTCAGTCTAGCTCCCACTATCCCTTCCCCTCCCTCTTCTCCCCCTCCCCCCGAAAGATGACGTGTGGGGCTCTGGTCAAACAGTAAATCACTCGACTCACAGCTCCCAACACTACTGTAAGTACATGCCTGCCTTGTATTCTAGTGGATTTATTGGTTGAAAGCTTCACTTTGGACCAATAATAAACTTAGTCTTTTCAGCCTTGCTCTAAGTTGACTGTTGTAACAATCACCACGTCTTTTAGGTATTGTACTTATCATGGAGAGTGATTATTTAAGCAGTGGGTAACCTGTCTATCTTTTCAGCTTGGATGACAGAGAGGGTCACCTGTCAATCAACGAGAAAAACTGAAGGAGACGGACTAACGTCCTGGAGACGTCCCATATTGGATTTACTTGCCTGTGCACTTGTATGAAGAATCAGGACATAACCCCTCATCATTACAGCGGTCAAGAACCTGATCTCCTGTCATCGGGAAAGATTACTTACTGCCACTAGAACGAGCCAGTGGGTTGTAACCAACACCTGCGACCCCCCCCCCATCATCAGCAACGGCTACGATTTCAACAACACAGTGTCACCAACACCAGACACCCAAGTTTTAAATTAGCGTTGAATTCAGTTATTTATATTTTTCATTTTTCATTTTCTTTAATGTAGGATTAATATTTCATATTTAAGTGTTTTATATTTTATATGTTCTATATAATAAAGTGTTTATGTTTGTCTGTTATTATTTCTTTTTCTATTCATTAATTTTCCTGAGGAGGAGCCAGCTTTGGTAATACTGTCTGAAGTTGTTACAGAGCTGAGTAAGCCTTCACACCCTTGTTGTGTGTTTCATCCAACACTTGTTGGTATATCCCTTGTTGTGTGTGTTTCATCCAACACTTGTTGGTATATCCCACTGTTTTGTCTTCCCAGTGTCCCTCCAGCCTCCTCTGTAAATACCTCCTGAAATCTCATGTTGAGCTCCTCACATACTTCTTGGTCATTTCTTGTAAGCTCTCCACCTTCTTTCTTCAGCCTGATTACCTGGTCCTTAACTGTTGTCTTCCTCCTGATGTGGCTGTAAAGCAGTTTCGGGTCAGACTTGACTTTCGATGCTATGTCGTTTTCATACCGCTGCTGGGCCTCCCTCCTTATCTGTGCATACATGTTTCTGGCTCATCGACTAATCTCTTTATTTTCCTGAGTCCTTTGCTTTCTGTGCTTTTTCCTTTCTCTAGCACAGTTAGTTTTTGCCTCCCTACACCTTCGGGTAAATCAAAGGCTCGTTCTTTTCTTCCCATTATTTTTGTTACCCTGGGAACAAACCTTTCCTCTTCGTCCTTGCATTTTGTTACGTAGTCCATCATTTCATTCACTTTCCTGCCAACTCTCTTTCCCACTGAACCTCCTGCAGGAAGGTCCTCATACCTGTGTAGTCCCCTTTTTTATAGTTTGGCTTTTCCATTTCTACTCCTGTTGCCCTCTCCAGTTGCAGCTCTATGATGAATTCAAAGCTCAGAACCATGTGGTCACTAGCTCCAAGGGGCCTTTCATATGTGATGTCCTCAATGTTTGAGCTACTCAGGGTGAACACAAGGTCCAGTCTTACCGGGTCATTCTCCCCTCTCTCTCTGGTAGTGTCCCTAACATGTTGGTACATGAGGTTTCCCAGTACCACATCCATCATCTTGGCTCTCCATGTTTCGGGACCCCTATGTGGCTCCAGGTTTTCCCAATCAATCTCTCTGTGGTTGAAGTCGCCCATAACTAGTAACTTTGCTCTACTCAAGTGAGCTCCCCTTGCCACCTCAGCTAGTGTGTCCACCATTGCTCTGTTGCACTCATCATATTCCTCTCTTGGCCTCCTGCAGTTCTGTGGTGGGTTATACATTACTGCACTAACTACCTTATGTTCCCCTGACTGAACTGTACCTACTATGTAGTCCCTTTCTCCAATCTCGTCCATTCCTTCCATTTCTTGATAACCCCACTGGTTTTTAATTAGCAGTGCAACCCCTCTTCCCCCTCTGCTCCTTCTGTTCTTCCTCAGGATCTGATACCCTGGTGGGAAGGTTGCATCTGTCATTGCCCCAGTGAGTTTCGTTTCTGTGACTGCTATGATGTCTGGGGACATCTCCTTGATTCTTTCATGCCACTCCTCACATTTATTCGTTATTCTATCTGCATTCATGTACCAAACCTTCAACTTCTTTTCTATAACTGTGGTCTGGGGAGAATGGTGGGTTAGGGGGAGCAGGTTCCCTGGTGGGGGCCTATAGAGGGTTGCTGTGGGGGTGGGGTCTGTGGTGTGGGGGTGGGGGCAGAGAGCCTATGGGGGATTTCAGTGGGGGGTGGGGATTGCAGTGAGGGGAAATGGGGGAGAGGGCCTATGGGGGTTACAGTGAGGGTGGGAGTTGTGTTGAGGGTGATGGGGATAGAGGGTACAGTGTGTGGGTTGCTGTGGGTTGCTGTGGGTTGCTGTGGGGGTGGGGTTTGTGCTGAGGAGGATGGGGGCAGAGGGTATGTTGAGTGGGTTTTGGGATTGCCATGGTTGGGTTCCTTCTGTGGGTAGTACTGGAGGGGGTTGTGCTTGTTCTTCTATCTGGGCCTGGTTTCCCCTGCTCCCTACCTTCCTTGCCTCCCATTCCTCCTTGTGACGTTGCACCCTCTCTTTCAGTATCATCCTTTCTTCTTGTGTTCTGTCTCGGTCCAGGTACACACTCAGGAACTCCAGTTTGTCCCTTATGTGCACTTTCTCCTGCAGGATCCGGTTTTGATCTAACTCTGCCTTGAAAATCACTTTCCCTGGACATTTTTTTCCTCTTGCAAACCACCCAATTCTCCAAAAATTCGTCAGCTGGGACATGTCGTCCTCTCCTATTGCTTTCATGATGCTTTCAATCTTTTTTTTCCTCCTGTTTCCTTGCTTTGTAAGTTGCCCCATCTACCTCTTGGAGCCCATAGACAAAAACTGCCGTCTTGCTTTCGTCCTTCCACTCTACTTCCCTGAGCATCCTCTGATATGAATTAGTTCCTGCCATTGACGCATTGCATCCTACTGTCTCTTCCCTATCCGGTGTCCCTGTGCTTATCTGTTCTTGGCCATGGCAGTTGTCTGTTAGAGCCTGTGTGTATAGCTTAGTTCCTTTGTTGTCTTTGGTCCCCTCATTAGTTCCTGCTGTTCTCTCTGCCTTTTCCCAGGCCACACTTGGGTCTGATAGTCCTCACATACAGTATAGCTCCTTTGTTCCCTACTGTCCCCTCATCTGTGATTGATGTAGCAGTTCTTGGTGTCGTGGCTGTACTGCCCTTTGGTGCACATACCATAGAGAAGCCACTTTCAGACACAAAAACAGCACCGAAGGTTTCACAAGACCATTCTCATGCAACTATCTTTCCTCAACAAACCCACCACCCACACCATACCCCAAACACCCTCCCTCACCGGCCGGCAAGCCCGAACGTCTATTCCCTGATCAAATTCCTACCCCTACAAACTAAGCAGGTTTCTCATTGTGAGGTCACGGTAACCCAGAGAAAAACAATCCCCCCAATTAGTCCCGTATATACTCTTATTTCTACACAATGTATGATACACCATTGCTGCCAATACATGCTTTCTCACCTCCCACACGTCAGACCCCCTCATGCTCCAGGCTACGGACATGTAATCCACCATCACGTATGCCAGTGTGCACGCTGCCCCCTCCTCCACCCCAACAACCAAACTTACACACCCCTCCCCAACCCTCTGCACATCTCTACTCACCCATTCCCTGATCCCCTGCAGTCTATCACAAAAATAAACAGCATGGGAAGCCGTGCCCTCTCCCCAACCTCCTCTCCTGCAATACCACACCAGAAGGCAAAAATCCCGTGCAAAAAATGGAACATTACCTCCTGCACCCTAGGTTGCAGCCTCAACCTCCTGAACCTCTCCCAAATGGATGCCCAGTCATAAATTGGATATAGCCCTTCCCCCCTCCTGCACCTCAGTCCTCCCCATTGCCCTTTGTAAAACCTTCTCCCTGACTTTTCCTATGTCTTGAACCAATGCCAGCACCCGTAATATTGCCTCACACTCCCTCAGGTCTGCCCCTCCCCCCGTAAAAACCCTGCAACACCTCATGAACTTTCCCCAACCGCCCGTCCCGAAAATCCCCCCTCTGCAAAACCTCAAGCCTGATAAATACATATTTAACCCTCCTCCATAAATCCAACAGACCCATCCCCCTTCCACACAGGCAACATGACCACCTCCCATTTTAAAACCACTCACACCCTGATCCCCACAAAAATCTGAACACCCTCCTCTGAATATACTTGATTACCTGGACTGTTAATGGGAACCCCTGTGCGACTAACCAAATCTTGCTATACAAAAGCATGTTAATCACAATTTCTCGCTGGAGAATAGTGAGGTGGTTCGGCCTCAGTACCCTCAATGTCGATAAATTAGACACATGTGCAACTCTTGGGTATCTTTATTGAGGAAATGTTTCGCCACACAGTGGCTTCATCAGTCCATACATAGGAGAAATTTGAAGAATAGGAGGAGAATGAGGTAATCAGTCCCTCAACCTCGAGTCGATGTGGTCAGTCCATCAATCTTGAATAGAATACGGCATATGGGAGGAGAAGCAGCTTATAAACCGTAGGCAGGAGAGGTGCAGCAGTGGTAGGTGGTGTCACATTTGTTCAATGTGAAAGTAGGTCGTGCCCAAGGGTTAGGCAAGCGAAGAATTCCCAAGTATTAAGATCCCAAGAAGTTGCAGTGTCTGACAGGATTGTGGATGAATGGTTCAGAGAACCGACACGTTGATAAATTAGACACATGTGCAACTCTTGGGTATCTTTATTATAGATTGATGGACTGACCACATCAACTCAAGGTTGAGGGACTGATTACCTCATTCTCCTCCTATTCTTCAAGTTTCTCCTATGTATGGACTGATGAAGCCACTGTGTGGCGAAACGTTTCCTCAATAAAGATACCCAAGAGTTGCACATGTGTCTAATTTATCAAAGTGTCGATTCTCTGAACCATTCATCTACAATCCTGTCAGACACTGCAACTTCTTGGGATCTTAATACTTGGGAATTCTTCGCTTCCTCTCCTGCCTACGGTTTATAAGCTGCTTCTCCACCCATATGCCGTATTCTATTCAAGACTGATGGATTGACCACATCGACTCAAGGTTGAGGGACTGATTACCTCACTCTCCTCCTATTCTTCAAGTTTCTCCTATGTATGGACTGATGAAGCCACTGTGTGGCGAAGCGTTTCCTCAATAAAGATACCCAAGAGTTGCACATGTGTCTAATTTATCAACGTGTCGGTTCTCTGAACCATTCATCTACAACCCTCAATGTCGTCTCCACCTGTTCCCCCAAATGCCTTGAATTATCCTCCCTTTTCCATACTAAGTTTCCCCTGTAGAGAATACCACATATCTTCAACACCTCCATGCAGTTCCTCGCCACCCGGCACCCCCACTCCGCCCTGCCTGCCCACTTTCCCATCCCGAGAATGAACGACTTCTCTGCATTCACTATCATCCTGGATGCCCCTCTGTAAATCCTCACCACCCCCTCCAAACCACCCAGCCATGTCCACTCGTCCACCAAGAGCATCACATCATCAAGGTACCCTACCAGACTTGGCCATGGACACCCAGCCCCACCCCTGTCCCTACGTATTTTTGCCTCCACCAATCTATCAAAAAAAGGTTGTAAAGTAAAAGGACACAAGTGCAACTAATGTGACATTTATTGTGGCAACGTTTCGCTCTCCAGGAGCTTTATCAAGCCATTACAAACAATACATGGACACAGAGGGTATATAAAGGCTCAGAGTGAGGTGCAATACTAGTGAGGTAACATTTCGATGTTCACTAGTGGTAGTAGTAGTAGTAGTAGTGGTAGTGACAAAAGTAATACAATATGATAGAGCAATTAATTCGTACAAGAGTAAAAGGATATAAAAGCTATTACTTGGGTAACATAAAAATAGGTTGGACAAATATAGACTGGAAAGAGGCAGCTTGTTTCAGTGTTCACTCTCTGTAATGTGCTTTGTGTAGTATAACAAGAGAGACTATGTGATGGCAGGGTTTACTGTTTTCAGGAGGATTCTTGCTAAGACTTCGGAGATGGTGAAGCTGCCGTTGTTTTGTTTAATTGTATTCGAAACAGCGATCAGTGCTGATTCGAGGCACTTGCGTCTGCGGAAATTAGTTTCTTTGATCACTAATTGGGTGTCTCTGAATTTCATGAGATGATTGGTGGAATTTCGGTGTTGTACACAGGCGTTGTTCAAGTTATCGTTCCTACATGCGTAAATGTGTTCATTGCACTTGTGTCCTTTTACTTTACATATTGTCGGTAATTCTACCAACTTTATTACAAAAAAAGGTTCTTGCACACACACAAACAAAAGTTGCGAGAGCAGGCACCCCTGCCGGAGACCCTGCCCCATTGCCACCACCTTTGCCAAACGCCCATTAACTTGCACATGAGCACACGTGTGCATAAAGTGTATTCACCCATCCCACCATCTCCTCCACGAAACCCAGACTCAATAAGATACAGCTTGAAGCCTCCCTCTCCACAGTGTCATATGCTCCTCTCTAATCTAACGCTAACAAACCCCTTCCTTCCACGCTCACCTATCTCAGCTACGAAATCCCATAAGACACTGTGAACTGTCATCATAGATCTTCCAGGGAAACCAAACTGGCTCTGGGAAACCACCCTTTCAGCAACACACTTGAGGCAATTACCTAGCACCTTTGCAAAAATCTTGCAGTCAGTGCATATTAAGGATATTGCCCGATAATAGTTGAGGGTTCGTTGATGTAACCCCTTCAGGCCTAAAACCACCACCCCCATCGCTTGCCCCACCCCTTAACTGCCCTCCCTTTTCATCCCATTCAGTAATCTGATGAAGAACCCCCTCAAAAGATCCCAATGTACCGAATAAAATTCACACGAGAGCCCATCGACACCTGGCGCTTTGCCCTTGCTCATACTTGCCAATGCTCTCCAAATTTCCTCTTCCTCAATGTCCCCCCAATGCCATTTTATTGCCTCTTCCCAAGGGTTTCCCTGCACAGCCACACACCTCCTACAGCTCTGCTACCACCCCTCTACTATGCCAATAACGCTCATACCACCTGTCGGCATACATTCCCATGCCGTCCGTGGACGTTAGCACCTGCCCTTCAAAATTACTGACAACTGGAACGATTTACAGATGACTCCACTGAAACATACAAAGCTTTAGTGATAACTAAGAAAGAAGATAATATACAACTAAATCAAGAGAAATCATCTATTCGCTTTTGATTACTTGATCATTGACTTTTGCAAAATAACTCTCAGCTGTTAAACCTTCTCAACAGTTTATATTCTTGCCTGTTGATACCATCAGTCTCTGGAATGAAGTAGTTGCTACCTGCTTGCATGTACAGTCTAGTGGAACCATAGAGGTGACTGAGGCCACTGTGCTTGATAAGTTCGTTCACGTGTTTATGGATTGAGCAACGCAAAGGAATATAACTCGAGCCAGCCGTTTCAGGGATGAACAAATTTGTAGTGATGTTGGTAGAACCTACACTCGTTACTACCCTCAGCGAAGTGGCTGCTTTAATTTGCTCGTCCTTAGACAGCTTATCTCTCCTCTTTAAGGTGCAATATTCGTTGCATCCTTCTCATAGAACTGGCATCGATGAGACCCAAAAACAGAACTCGACCCACAGCAAGGGAGTTCCCGTATTGGCGCCTTAGCCGTTCCTTCTGCTGTACCTATTGGGTACTGAAATTTTCCATACATTATTTGAGTTCAAGTACTGGTAAGATACATGCAGACCAGTACCTATGACAGTAACGTTTCTAAGTGGTCGAAATTACAGTTTCTTTGTCGCTGGAAAGTGTGAGTTTGTCTTAGGCGTAAGAGGACTCTCATATAGTCATGGAACTGTGTGAGAGTCGACTGTCAGATGTTGCATACGTGTCTTACTTAAGCACTTGTCTGTATTATATACCATTATTATTATTATGTTCACACTGTCAGACACTGCAAGAAAACGGTATCTTTTTATAAAAGATATCGAGAGTTTTATTGCCTGGATAGTTTATGACAGAAAGGTTGGACTTGTGAGGGACCTACTTAGCATTGGGCAACAGGCTTGCTACGGTGGCCCGTGGCCTGGTTACAAAAGCTCTCACTTCACACAGCGAGTGTTCGGGTTCGATTTCCGGCTAGAGTTCAAACACTGGACGTGTTTCCTTACACCGGTTGTCTATGTTCACCCATCAGTAAAATGGATACCTGGGTGTTAGTCGACAGGTGTGGATCGCATCCTAGGACAAAAACTGGCCTAATTTGCCAGAAATGCTCTGTATAATAAGCGGCTTTCTGTGTAGTAGTATGTCATTGATGTCAGTTAGGCCTGTAAACCTTGTATATGTCCTTATAGAAATAATGATATTATTATTACACCGCCTCTTTACACCTACATTTTTTCTCCTAGTGGACCCCGCCTCTTGTGTAGTGTTCAAGATTTTCAGCGCCTCACCTTTGGCAGTATTTATGACTCCATCCTTATGCTTTATCTTCACATTCCCCAGATTAACGAGCACAAGTACTGACCCCATCAAAACTACTTCTTTGTAGATGAATGGTTCAGAGAACCGACATGTTGATAAATTAGACACATGTGCAACTCTTGGGTATCTTTATTGAGGAAACGTTTCGCCACACAGTGGCTTCATCAGTCCATACAAAGGAGAATCTTGAAGAACAGGAGGAGAATGAGGTAATCAGTCCCTCAACCTTGAGTCGATGTGGTCAGTCCATCAATCTTGAATAGAATACGGCATAAGTGCGGAGAAGGAGCTTATAAACCGTTGGCAGGAGAGGTGCAGCAGTTCTTCAAGATTCTCCTTTGTATGGACTGATGAAGCCACTGTGTGGCGAAACGTTTCCTCAATAAAGATACCGAAGAGTTGCACATGTGTCTAATTTATCAAAACTACTTCTTCGAGCTGTCTTCTTTATATTCGACTGAAGAAACCTACTGAAAAGGCAAAACGTTCCGTATCAGACACCTAACCTCACATGTGACTTATGTCTCTCTCATGTACACACTGCAGGACAGAGTGTAAGATGAGCAACGAAAACAGTGCTAATAGATCGTGTTTACCTCCCGTATGGTACTCAGGTAAGGGTGGAATGTCCATCAAATCAGTGAGTCGATACAATTTTACCCTTGAAGAATTTTTCCAACCAGCTAGTGAGTTCTCTCATCTCACTCACCAGTAATAATAATAATAATAATAATAATAATAATAATAATAATAATAATAATAATAATAATAATAATAATAATAATAATTTATTTCTACAAGTACATGTACAAGGTATACAGGTCTAGCTCTATCGCTAGCTCGCTCAGCTAACACACTGAGGTCCGGAGATCGAATTTCCGGAACGGCTGGAAAACATTAGGACGTGTTTCGATAAGACACCTGCTGTCCCTGTTCACCCACCAGAGTGAAATGGGTAACTGGGTGTTAGCCGACTGTGGGTCGCATTCTGGGACAAAACTGACCTAATTTGCCCGAAATGTTCAGCATAAGAAGCGGCTTTCTGTATAGTACTATGTCACTGATGTCAGCTATGGTCTGTATACCTTGTACATGTACTGGTAGTAACTTAAGATATTATATTATTACATATTATACTATATAGAAAGCCGCTTATTATGCAGAGCATTTCGGGCAAATGTGTTCGGGCATGTGTTCTAAGGCATGTGTTCTAGGTCTTGTGTTCTAGGGCATGTGTTCTTCTAGGGCATGTGTTCTAAGGCATGTGTTCTAGGTCTTGTGTTCTAGGGCATGTGTTCTAAGGCTTGTGTTCTAGGGCACGTGTTCTAGGGCATGGGTTTTTAAGCATGAGTTCAAGGGCATGTGTTCTATAGCGTGGGTTCTAGGGCATGTGTTCGACAGGATGTGTTCTAAGGCATGTGTTCTAGGGCATGTGATATAAGGCATGCGTTCTACGGCATATGTTCTAGATCCTGTGTTCTAGGACATGAGTTCTAGTGCATGTGATCTAGGGCATGTGTTCCAGGGCATGTGTTCTAAGGCATGTGTTTTAGGGCATGTGTTCTAGGGCATGTGTTCTAGGGCATGTGTTCTAGGGCATGTGTTCTAGGGCATGTGTTCTAGGGCATGTGTTCTAGGGCATGTGTTCCAGGGCATGTGTTCTAAGGCATGTGTTTTAGGGCATGTGTTCTAGGGCATGTGTTCTAGGGCATGTGTTCTAGGGCATGTGTTCTAGGGCATGTGTTCTAGGGCATATGTTATAGAGCATTTGTTCAAGGGCGTGTTCTACGGTATGTGTTCTAGGGCATGTGTTCTAGGGCATGTGCTCTATGGCATGTGTTCTAGGGCATGTGCTCTATGGCATGTGTTCTAGGGCATGTGTTCGAGTATATGTGTTATATGGCATCTGTTCTAGGGCATGTGTTCTAAGGCTTGTGTTCCAGGGCATGTGTTCTAGGGCATGTGTTCTAGTGTACTTGTTCTAGGGCATGTGTTCCAAGGCCTGTGTTCTAGGGCATGGGCTCTAGGGCATGGGCTCTAGGGCATGGGCTCTAGGGCATGTGTTCTAGGACATGAGTTCTACGACATGTGTTCTAAGGCATGTGTTCTAAGGCCTGTGTTCTAGGGCACGTGTTCTAGAGTATGTGTTATAGGGCATGTGTTATAGGGCATGTGTTCTAGGGCATGTGTTCTAGGGCATGTGTTCTAGGGCATGTGTTCTAGGGCATGTGTTCTAGGGCATGTGCTATAGGGCATGTGTTATTATAGGGCTGGTGTTATAGGGCATGTGTTACAGGACATGTGTTATAGAGCATTTGTTCAAGGGCGTGTTCTACGGTATGTGTTCTAGGGCATGTGCTCTATGGCATGTGTTCTAGGGCATGTGTTCGAGTATGTGTGTTCCATGGCATCTGTTCTAGGGCATGTGTTCTAGTGTACGTGTTCTAGGGCATGTGTTCTAGGGCATGTGTTCTAGGGCATGTGTTCTAGGGCTTGTGTTTTAGGGCATGTGCTCTAAGGCATGTGCTCTAAGGCATGTGTTCAAGGGCATGTATTCTAGGGTATGTGTTCTAGGGTGTGTGTTCTAGGGCGTGTGTTCTAGGGTGTGTGTTCTAGGGCATATGTTCTAGTGTATGTGTTCTAGGACATGTATAGTAGGGCACGTTTTCTAGGGCATGTGCTCTAAGGCATGTGTTCTTGGACATGTGTTACAGGGCATGTGTTCCAGGGCATGTGTTCCAGGGCTTATGTTCTAGGGCATGTGCTCTAAGACATGTGTTCTTCTAGGGCATGTGATCCAGGGCATGTGTTCTAGGGCATGTGTTCTAGGGCTTGTATTCTAGGGCTTGTATTCTAGGGCTTGTGTTCTAGGGCATGTGCTCTAAGGCATGTGCTCTTCTAGAGCATGCGTTCAAGAGCATGTGTTCTAGGGCATGGGTTCTAGGGCGTGGGTTCTAAAGCATGTGTTTTTCTAGGGCATGTGTTCTAGGGCATGCGTTCTAGGGCATGTGCTCTAAGGCATGTGTTCTTTTAGGGCATGTGTTCTAGGGCGTGGATTCTAAAGCGGGTGTTCTAGGGCATGTGTTCTAAGGAATGTGTTCTAGGGCGTGTGTTCTAGGGCATGTATTCTAGGGCATGTATTCTAGGGCATGTATTCTAGGGCATGTATTCTAGGGCATGTGCTCTAAGGCATGTGTTCTTCTAGGGCATGCGTTCAAGGGCATGTGTTCTAGAGCATGTGTTCTAGAGCATGTGTTCTAGAGCATGTGTTCTAGAGCATGTGTTTTAAGTCATGAGCACCAGGTCATGTGTTCCATGGCATGTGATCTTGAGTGTGTTCTTTGGCATGTTCTATGGTATGTGTTCTTGGGCATGTGTTCTAGTGTATGTGTTCTAGTGCATTGATTCTAGGGCATGTGTTCTAGGACATATGTTCGAGGGAATATGTTCTAGGGTATGTGTTCTAGGGTATGTGTTCTAGGGCATGTGTTCTAGGGCATATGCTCTAGGGCATATATTTTAGGATAAGTGTTTTAGAGCATGTGTTGCAAGGCATGTGTTCTATTGCATGTGTTCTAGGGTATGAGGTCTAGGGCATGTGTTCTATGGTATGTGCTTTTGGGTATGTGTTCTTGGGCATGATCTAGGGTATGTGCTCTAGGGTATGTGTTCCAGGGCATGTATCTTAGGGCGTGTTCTAGGGCACGGATTCCAGGGCATGTGTTCTAGGGCATGTGTTCTAGGGCATGTGTTCTAGGGCATGTGTTCTAGGGCATGTGTTCTAGGGCATGTGTTCTAGGGCATGTGTTCTAGGGTATGTGTTCTAGGGTATGTGTTCGAGGGCATTTGTTCTAAGGCTTGTGTTCCAGGGCATGTGTTCTAGGGCATGTGCTCTAAGGCATGTGTTCTTCAAGGGCATGTATTCTAGGGTATGTGTTCTAGTGTGTTTTCTAGGGCATATGTTCTAGTGTGTTTTCTAGGGCATATGTTCTAGTGTGTTTTCTAAGGCATATGTTCTAGTGTATGTGTTCTAGGACATGTATAGTAGGACACGTGTTCTAGGGCATGTGTTCTAGGGCATGTGTTCTAGGGCATGTGTTCTAGGATGTGTGTTCTAGGACATGTGTTCTAGGGCGTGTTCTAGGGCATGTGTTCTAGGGCATGTGCTCTAAGGCATGTATTCTTCTAGGGCATGTGTTCTAGGGCGTGGGTTCTAGGGCATGTGTCCTAGGGCATGTGTTCTAGGGCATGTGTCCTAGGGCATGTGTTCTAGGGCATGTGTCCTAGGGCATATGTTCTAGGGCATGTGTTCTAGGGCATGTGTTCTATGGCTTGTGTTCTAGGGCATGTGCTCTAAGGCATGTGTTATCTAGGGCATGCGTTCTAGGGCTTGTGTTCTAGGGCATGTGTTCTAGGGCATGTGTTCTAGGGCATGTGTTCTAGGGCATGTGTTCTAGGGCATGTGTTTTTCTAGGGCATGCGTTCTAGGGCTTGTGTTCTAGGGCATGTGTTCTAGGGCATGTGTTCTAGGGCATGTGTTCTAGGGCATGTGTTCTAGAGCATGTGTTCTAAGGAATGTGTTCTTCTACGGCGTGGGTTCTAGGGCATGTGTTCTATGGCATGCGCTCTAGAGTATGTGTTCTTTGGCATGTTCTATGGTATGTGTTCTAGTGCATTGATTCTAAGGCATGTGCTCTAGGACATATGTTCTTCGAGGGCATATGTTCTAGGGTATGTGTTTTAGGGCATGTGTTCTAAGGCATGTGTTCTAGGGCATGTGTTCTAGGGCATGTGTTCTAGGGCATGTGTTCTAGGGCATGTATTGCAGGGTATGTGTTCTAGATCATGTGTTCTAGGGCATGTGTTCTAGGGCATGTGTTCTAGGGCATGTATTGCAGGGTATGTGTTCTAGGGCATGTGTTCTAGGGCATGTGTTCTAGGGCATGTGTTCTAGGGCATGTGTTCTAGGGCATGTGTTCTAAGGCCTGTGTTCTAGGGCATGGGCTCTAGGGCATGGGCTCTTGGGCATGTGTTCTAGGGCATGTGTTCTATGGTAAATATTATCTAGTCATGTGTTCTTGAGTACCTGTTTTAGGGCATTTGTTTTATAACATATGCTCTAGAGATTTGTTCTAAGGCATTTGTTTTAGGGCATATGTTCTAGGGCATACATTTTGGAGCATATGTTTTTGTGTATATGTTTTAGAGTAACTGTTCTAAGTTTTGTGATCTCGACACGTGCCAACACCTGGGTATCTTTACGTGCCAACACCTGGGTATCTTTACGTGCCAACACCTGAGTATCTTTACGTGCCAACACCTGAGTATCTTTACGTGCCAACACCTGAGTATCTTTACGTGCCAACACCTGAGTATCTTTACGTGCCAACACCTGAGTATCTTTACGTGCCAACACCTGAGTATCTACGTGCCAACACCTGAGTATCTTTACGTGCCAACACCTGAGTATCTTTACGTGCCAACACCTGAGTATCTTTACGTGCCAACACCTGAGTATCTTTACGTGCCAACACCTGAGTATCTTTACGTGCCAACACCTGAGTATCTACGTGCCAACACCTGAGTATCTTTACGTGCCAACACCTGAGTATCTTTACGTGCCAACACCTGAGTATCTTTACGTGCCAACACCTGGGTATCTTTACGTGCCAACACCTGAGTATCTTTACGTGCCAACACCTGAGTATCTTTACGTGCCAACACCTGAGTATCTTTACGTGCCAACACCTGGGTATATTTACATTCCAACACCTGGGTATATTTACATGCCAACACCTGGGTATATTTACATGCCAACACCTGGGTATCTTTACGTGCCAACACCTGGGTATATTTACATACCAACACCTGGGTATATTTAAATGCCAACACCTGGGTATATTTACATGCCAACACCTGGGTATATTTACATGCCAACACCTGGGTATCTTTACGTGCCAACACCTGGGTATCTTTACGTGCCAACACCTGGGTATCTTTACATGCCAACACCTGGGTATCTTTACATGCCAACACCTGGGTATCTTTACATGCCAACACCTGGGTATCTTTACATGCCAACACCTGGGTATCTTTACATGCCAACACCTGGGTATATTTACATGCCAACACCTGGGTATCTTTACGTGCCAACACCTGGGTATATTTACATACCAACACCTGGGTATATTTAAATGCCAACACCTGGGTATGTTTACATGCCAACACCTGGGTATATTTACATGCCAACACCTGGGTATCTTTACGTGCCAACACCTGGGTATCTTTACGTGCCAACACCTGGGTATCTTTACATGCCAACACCTGGGTATCTTTACATGCCAACACCTGGGTATCTTTACATGCCAACACCTGGGTATCTTTACATGCCAACACCTGGGTATCTTTACATGCCAACACCTGGGTATATTTACATGCCAACACCTGGGTATCTTTACGTGCCAACACCTGGGTATCTTTACGTGCCAACACCTGGGTATCTTTACGTGCCAACACCTGGGTATCTTTACGTGCCAACACCTGGGTATCTTTACATGCCAACAACTGGGTATCTTTACATGCCAACACATGGGTATCTTTACATGCCAACACCTGGGTATCTTTACATGCCAACACCTGGGTATATTTACATGCCAACACCTGGGTATCTTTACATGCCAACACCTGGGTATATTTACATGCCAACACCTGGGTATCTTTACATGCCAACACCTGGGTATATTTACATGCCAACACCTGGGTATCTTTACATGCCAACACCTGGGTATATTTACATGCCAACACCTGGGTATCTTTACATGCCAACACCTGGGTATATTTACATGCCAACACCTGGGTATCTTTACATGCCAACACCTGGGTATATTTACATGCCAACACCTGGGTATCTTTACGTGCCAACACCTGGGTATCTTTACGTGCCAACACCTGGGTATCTTTACATGCCAACACCTGGGTATCTTTACATGCCAACACCTGGGTATCTTTACGTGCCAACACCTGGGTATCTTTACATGCCAACACCTGGGTATCTTTACATGCCAACACCTGGGTATCTTTACGTGCCAACACCTGGGTATCTTTACATGCCAACACCTGGGTATATTTACATGCCAACACCTGGGTATCTTTACATGCCAACACCTGGGTATATTTACATGCCAACACCTGGGTATCTTTACGTGCCAACACCTGGGTATCTTTACGTGCCAACACCTGGGTATCTTTACGTGCCAACACCTGGGTATCTTTACGTGCCAACACCTGGGTATCTTTACATGCCAACAACTGGGTATCTTTACATGCCAACACATGGGTATCTTTACATGCCAACACCTGGGTATCTTTACATGCCAACACCTGGGTATATTTACATGCCAACACCTGGGTATCTTTACATGCCAACACCTGGGTATATTTACATGCCAACACCTATGTATCTTTACATGCCAACACCTGGGTATATTTACATGCCAACACCTGGGTATCTTTACATGCCAACACCTGGGTATATTTACATGCCAACACCTGGGTATCTTTACATGCCAACAGGGTTTTTTTTTCAATTCATCAAATAAAATTTTGAGATTCATCCAGAGTAATGTAGTGACAGCCTCAGGTCTGGGGATTACCTTATCTTCCGTCGTCTTTCTTCCATAATCTCTGTACTGAACTGAAAACATCACTGGTAGTCAAACATCCCGGTGTTGCTCAGGTGTCTAGTTCATCCATTTGGTATTGTATACCACTGATATTGTCTGTATACCACTGATATTGTCTGTATACCACTGATATTGTCTGTATACCACTGATATTGTCTGTATACCACTGATATTGTCTGTATACCATTGATATTGTTTGTATACCACTGATATTGTCTGTATACCATTGATATTGTTTGTATACCACTGATATTGTCTGTATACCACTGATATTGTCTGTATACCACTGATATTGTCTGTATACCATTGATATTGTTTGTATACCACTGATATTGTCTGTATACCACTGATATTGTCTGTATACCACTGATATTGTCTGTATACCACTGATATTGTCTGTATACCATTGATATTGTTTGTATACCACTGATATTGTTTGTATACCATTGATATTGTCTGTATACCACTGATATTGTCTGTATACCACTGATATTGTCTGTATACCACTGATATTGTCTGAAGTTACGTGCTCATGGTTACCTCCCGGCTCAGTGACGCCTTACAGTGGGCCACGCCTTACAGTGGGCCATGCCTTACAGTGGGCCATGCCTTACAGTGGGGCATGCCTTACAGTGGGCCACGCCTTACAGTGGGGCACGCCTTACAGTGGGGCACGCCTTACAGTGGGCCACGCCTTACAGTGGGACACGCCTTACAGTGGGCCATGCCTTACAGTGGGCCACGCCTTACAGTGGGCCATGCCTTACAGTGGGGCATGCCTTACAGTGGGCCATGCCTTACAGTGGGGCATGCCTTACAATGGGGCACGCCTTACAGTAGGGTACGCCTTACAGTGGGCCACGACTTACAGTGGGCCACGCCTTACAGTGGGGCACGCCTTACAGTGGGGCATGCCTTACAGTGGGGCACGCCTTACAGTGGGCCACGACTTACAGTGGGCCACGCCTTACAGTGGGACACGCCTTACAGTGGGCCACGCCTTACAGTGGGGCATGCCTTACAGTGGGGCACGCCTTACAGTGGGCCACGCCTTACAGTGGGCCACGCCTTACAGTGGGCCATGCCTTACAGTGGGCCACGCCTTACAGTGGGCCACGCCTTACAGTGTGGCAAGCCTTACAGTGGGGCATGCCTTACAGTGGGCCATGCCTTACAGTGGGGCACGCCTTAAAGTGGGCCACGCCTTACAGTGGGGCACACCTTACAGTGGGCCACGCCTTACAGTGGGCCACGCCTTACAGTGGGGCACACCTTACAGTGGGCCACGCCTTACAGTGGCTTACAGTGGGCCACGCCTTACAGTGGGCCACGCCTTACAGTGGGGCACGCCTTACAGTGGGCCACGCCTTACAGTGGGCCACACCTTACAGTGGGCCACGCCTTACAGTGGGGCACGCCTTACAGTGGGCCATGCCTTACAGTGGGCCATGCCTTACAGTGGGGCACGCCTTACAGTGGGCCACGCCTTACAGTGGCTTACAGTGGGCCACGCCTTACAGTGGGCCACGCCTTACAGTGGGGCACGCCTTACAGTGGGCCACGCCTTACAGTGGGCCACGCCTTACAGTGGGCCACGCCTTACAGTGGGGCACGCCTTACAGTGGGCCACGCTTTACAGTTAGTCCTCTTTACGTCCCACTAGGGGGAAACACAGCCACAGGGGCCTGTTGATAATGAGGGTGATGATCATTACGAAATGGTGACTGACGACATTAGAATTAGATTTCCATGTAGCTCCAGCTGCCAGTTGTCTTGCCACAAAAGTAAGGGCCAAGCGGCCCCCAACAGGTGTGCGAGTTAAGATAAGAGAGAGATAAGATTTCGTTCGGATTTTTAACCCCCGAGGGTTAGCCACCCACTATAACCCAAGAAAGTCAATGCGTCATAGAGGACTGTCTAACTTATTTCCATTGGGGTCCTCAATCTTGTCCCCCAGGATGCGACCCACACCAGTCGACTAACACCCATGTACCTGTTTGCTGCTAGGTGAACAGGACAACAGGTGTAAGGAAACGTGTCGAAATGTTTCCACCCGCCGGGAATCGAACCCGGGCCCTCCCTGTGTGAAGCGGGAGCTTTAGCCACCAGGCCACTGCCCAGCAGCTTAGCCTCTGGAACGAAGTGTAGGAGTATTGCTACGTGTGCCACCAGTACTGGCTGAGTGAGTGAGCAGCAATGAGTATTGAAGTCTCCAGCGAGAGCAGTTCAGAAATGTTAAGAGTGTGTCTTGGGCCGTTATAGATGTAGATGGTTATGGGTGACCCAGGGATGAGTGCGAGGATGGCTTACATGTCGGCACCTCGCCCACAGTCAACAGAGTTAGTTGCTTGTAACCCGTGAGGTATTGCATATGAGACAAATAAAACTGTGCCCATGCTGAGAGCAGCCACTTCCATATGCCCGAAATGCCTAGCATAGCCAGGCAGTCTCTGACACAGTCGGGAAAGTGATGGGTCTCCTGTAACAGGGCAGTGTCAACCACATCCCGAATCACTGCCTCCAACAGCAGATGCAGCTTTTCCTCAGTTACTGTAACTTCCATTGTACTGCCTTGAGGGTGTGATTGGGCACTAAGAACATAATTCCGTCATTTTTGGTGTTTCCTGAGCTGGGTATTGGACCTGGTCAAGTCCCCAGTAGTCTTCATCATCTCCCCATCGGTCAGTAAGAAAACCTTCAGGAGTACACTGATCAACTGCCGGAACACGTCTTGTTGTTCCGTCGAGGTGATTGTGTTGTAGATGATCTCCGTGAATGCCTTGATCAGAGCTATGAGCTGATCAAGGAGCTGTGGTTACTTTCCGGGCTGTTGTTATGGTCTGTGTGGGCTGCTGGGAATTAAACTTGAACTTCAACTTATAACCAGAGCTTTGGTAAGAAGGATAAGGAAGAAGGATGGGTAAGGATAGAAATATGGAAAAAGGATGGGAGGGGGAATGAGGTGGGATATAAAAGGGAAGTGACACAATCACTTTGGTACAGTATAGAAAGTATGTGTAATAACAGAAAATTTATTGGGAGGGGTATAACATTTACCCATCAGAGTCACATAGATATAACACTTACCCATCAGAGTCACATAGATATAACACTTACCCATCAGAGTCACATAGATATAACACTTACCCATCAGAGTCACATAGATATAACACTTACCCATCAGAGTCACATAGATATAACACTTACCCATCAGAGTCACACAGATATAACACTTACCCATCAGAGTCACACAGATATAACACTTACCCATCAGAGCCACACAGATATAACACTTACCCATCAGAGTCACACAGATATAACACTTACCCATCAGAGCCACACAGATATAACACTTACCCATCAGAGTCACACAGATATAACACTTACCCATCAGAGTCACACAGATATAACACTTACCCATCAGAGTCACACAGATATAACACTTACCCATCAGAGTCACACAGATATAACACTTACCCATCAGAGCCACACAGATATAACAGATATATAGGTACATGACTCTTGAGTCAGTAATAGATATACAAGTTGCAATTTTTTTTTTTGGCGATTGCAGAACGGAAACTTCAACGACAAGGCAAAGCGATAATTATATAGACAATTCATGAAAAATTACTGGTCACATTGGCTTCTTTCAAGGTGGTGTCCCGCCTTAGTAAATATAGCGAATTTAATAGTAGATGTGAAAGTAGAAAAGTTATATAAGATATCTCCATAATTGTGGGCGATAATATTCTTAGTACACATAAAAGGTTTCTGGTGTTAGCCAATCATCTTCATCTGCAGGAGGTTGCTCAAGATCATTGGTCGGTAGTAATCGTTTTTATGAATGAAGCGACGCAGCCTCTGTGGGAGAGTCATTATTTGGGTCCTGTGAGGAGGAGTATTAATGACATAGTCGGTAGTGTTTTCAACTTGGGAAGGATGTTCTCTATCTGGTATGTAGAGTTCTTGCATTGCATAGAGTTGCCTCTTTTTCAGGGTATCAAGGCGCACATTTAAGACAGTAATATCTTGTTGTCCGTGTAAATCTGCCATTTTGATTCTGTCTCTCCTCCTGGTACCCGTAATAAAGCGGAGAACTCTATTCTGGACCCGTTGCAACCGTAGCATGATGGTCTTTGTTGTTAATGACATTAGGAGACATGGGTATTCAAGTATAGGTCTTATCATCATTTTATACAGATGTTTTTTGACATATGAAGGGGCTTGATTAAATCTATAGAGACTACTAAGACCGGCTTTGGCTATGTTGATCATTTTATTGACGTGAGATGTTGAGTGGAGGAGCCTGTCTGTTTCATATCCCAAGATCTTGTTAGGGTTTCTAATGGCTACAGGTGTACCTCTGATGGAGATACCCCTCTTATCTTCAATGGTTGATGCAAAACATCCTATCGTGCTAACCAGAACTTTGTCAGGATTAGTCGTAATTCTCCATTTCTTTCCCCAGTTTGATGTTTGACGAAGTTCAATATTCATTTTTTCTATGACTCTCTCATATTTGTATTTTCCTGTTACAGGAGTTGATGAGACGACATGGATAACATCATCTGCAAATTGCGTTATAATTGTATCATTGAACTCCGGTTGAGGAAGATCATTCACATAAATATTGAATAGAATTGGACTAAGATAAGAACATTGTGGGACACCAGCTGTTGGTATAAAAGGCTCTGTCGACCTGCCATGAAAGGTAGGAATGATTTTTCTTTGAGTTAAGAAGTTATATATAAATCTGAGAAAAGTCCAGTTATGGTCAGGTAGATCAATAAGTTTGTATATAAGACCATCATGCCATAAGCTATCAAAAGCTTTATGAACATCTCTGGTGGCAATTAGAGCAAGATTGCCCTGATGTTTCAGACTCGCTACAGTATCATAAATAGTATTTATTGCATGATGGGCACCTCTATGTGTTCTAAAGCAAAACTGTTTTTCAGTAAAAAGGTGATTAAACTCCATATAGTAGTTCAGTCTGTTGGAAATTATCTTCTCAAGAACTTTCCCAGTGACTTCAAGTAAGGATATAGGTCTATAGTTGCCTGGTTGGTGGATGTCTTTATGGGGTTTCGCAAGAAAGATCATCCAAGCAGTCTTGAAAACCACTGGAGAATGTCCGGAGGCTAAGATGGCATTAAAGATATTGACCATTAAAGATATTGGGAAGGAACTTTATTTGTTTCATTGTTATTCCAGAGAGACCAGGGGCTCTATTTCGCATTCTTCCAATAACCTGACTCATCTCGAGTAATGTAATAGGTGTAGTAAGCGGGTGGTCATCTTCAAGAGTTGATGGAAGGTAGTGGTTGTAGATCAGCTAAGTTCTCATCTCTCCATTCATTGACCAACTGATAGTGATTATTGTTAAATCGACGACTGTTATTGCAATAGAATTTTCTCCCATACATCACCCATCAAATTAGCCTGGTCCTGTGGATCATCAAGTTTAATCTTAACCTCCTCATCATCATAAGTGAAAGTACGAATTAGGTAGCTGGGAGCCTTGTGCTTTGCACCTAAAAGTTGCCGAATCTTACTCCAAATTTTTTTAGGTTGACGTTTATACTGGTTAGCTTGGAAAACTAGAAATTTCCATAAGTCACGTTTGTGATGACTAATCATGGTAATTAATTCCTGCCTCAATCTATACAATGTAGCTACTGGTGGTTGTCGCGTTTGAAGATGCCTTCGACATTCTGTTTGATAATTTCTCATACCGTCTCTAATTTCCCTCGTAGGTTTATATTGTTGGTAGATCTTTGTGGAAGCTAATTGGCAAGTTGCACTAGTAGCAGCCATTATTCGATTATGAAGGGAGTTGATCGCGTCCTCAGTTGCAGTGGAAGGTAGATTTTCTAATGAAACAATTTCCTCGTCACCCAGAAATGCCCTGAAGGGGTCACATCCTAGGGTGTTAAGATTGGGTTTAGGAGTTACAGGTATTCTAAATGGAGAAGTTTGTAGTTGTATTATAACAGGGATATGGTCAGATCCTACGTTTCCACCAGGACAGATACGACAATGAAAGAAGTCACAGTCTCTTGTTTTTCAAGACTATATCTGGTGTTCCCGGACGAGGACCAATATACGATTTAAAGAAATGACAGATTCCTGGCTGTCATGATATTAAATAGTTGTTTTCTTTCAAGTCACCCAGTGGATTACCAACTCCACAGTTAAAGAGGGCAGGGTGATGAGTGTTAAAATCTCCAGCTAGAATTGTTGGAATATTTCTGCTTAATATCCTATGTATGGGAATTGACTCTATATATGGTTGTCTCGGGGGAAAATATCCAGTTCCTATCACTAGTTGGCCATGAGACGTCGTCAGTTCTATTGCAAGAATGCTATCTTCGTCAACGTGAATATTTCTAAATGCATAGCCTAATTTAACTAAGATGGCTACGCCACTATAGGGTCCTCTCGATTTCTCCACAGTAGAGTAACCACGTAATTTAATATGTTGATCAACTCCCGCAGCTGTCTCATTCAAGAGTATAACATCAGGATTGTAATTATGTAGTTCAACTTCAAGGACGTAATGGTTATTAAAAAAATGTTGAACATTAAGTTGGAAAATTGTAATCCCCATTATTTCTTGCACTTCGTGCGTGTACTGCGGTCTGAACGTCTGCAAGTAACATCACGTTTGGTAGACACATTCTCCCTATTAGACTCGTCATGGGAAGGAGGGAAATTCTGAGTAGTTGCTTGTGTACTAACAATTTCACCATCGTTACTAGAGTTGATAATATCAACAGAAGCATTAGTCATTAGAGTCATCATCAGAAAACTGAGGTGCGATATTCAGGTATTGGCTCATTGGGCTGAGGGGAGTTGACAACCTGGGTATGCGAGGCTGGTGAGCCCTGAACAAGGGATGAATTAGGCGTATTTGTAGAGTGAACATCAAAATGGTATAAAATACCGACAGATTGTTAGGTAAGACACATATGCAACAGTTAGGTATCTTTATTTCGAAACGTTTCGCCTACACAGTAGGCTTCTTCAGTCGAGTACAGAAAAGTTGATAGAAGCAGAAGAGACTTAAGACGATGTAATCAGTCCATCACCCTTGAAGTTTTGAGGTGGTCAGTCCCTCAGTTCTTACCTCTACTAGTGACCTACGTCTCACCTCCTGGCGCTATATAAGGCTCCATCCTATCACTTCAACTCCATAATGTTTCAGACTATGGAACAACACTCTTCTCCAGACTGAGGGACTGACCACCTCAAAACTTTAAGGGTGATGGACTGATTACATCGTCTTCAAGTCTCTTCTGCTTCTATCAACTTTTCTGTACTCGACTGAAGAAGCCTACTGTGTAGGCGAAACGTTTCGAAATAAAGATACCTAACTGTTGCATATGTGTCTTACGTATTTGTAGAGGTAGAGTGGGGCACATACTTCCTGTTTTGAGGTGGCTGGGCCATAATAACCTTAAACCTGAAAACAGAGCAGAGTTGAATATCACCACCTGCGATGTCCTTGGCCATCATGTACATTAGTTGAGCTCTCGTCATATCCCCAGCTGAGGACCCCTGAGACATGGGGAGTGAGGATGAACCTTGGGACTGTGTTTGTTGTAGGTGAGGGTTAGATTGGGGCACTCCAGGAGGGGCAGAATTCCAAACATTGGAACCGGTGGAAGAGGCCTGAGGAGTCCCACTAGATCCAGGCAGAGCTGGGAAGGAAGCCTGGGACATTGTTGGAGGTGCCTGGGGAGTGGCCTTGGAGGAATTGGATAGTTTCTTTGCTTCTAGAATTTTCTATATTACCTTTTTCTTCTCAGGACAGATAGGAGAAACAGCATGGTGTTTTCCATTGCAGAGGACACACTTGGGTGTATTTTTGTTATGGCAATCTCTATAAGAATGCTCACCAGAGCATATGCTGTAAATCAGTGATTGGCTGCTGCATTTGTTGGTGGTATGACCAAATGCATAACATTTAAAATATTGTGTAACACTGACAAACCGTTCAAGAGATATTTGGTCAGGTGTACTTCTGGTTTACCTGGAGTTTACCTGGAGAGAGTTCCGGGGGTCAACGCCCCCGCGGCCCGGTCTGTGACCAGGCCTCCAAAACATTTGAAACCATTTTGACACACTAATTTGGCTGCTTCAGGTGTCTCAAGTATTAACTTTAGTGTTACCTGGTTGTTGCCAGGTTTAGAGAATTTATATGCTTGGACAACCTTAAATTCAGAATTCTCATGATTAAAGTCTGCAACAAT